>NW_024540385.1:0-142667 GCF_016647625.1 Suillus subalutaceus | reverse complement strand
AACGCATGGCGAATTGATGGCGAACACATAGCGAATGTCATTGTATCTCTAGCATGTTGCACTACCATAGAATTCTAAACCACCAACTGCGTCCAAGGTTAGGTCATCTGTTATACTGAATGTGTGGTGAGTGCAGTGGACCTCGATTTAGGACTATGACTCTTGTATATCACTGGCTAATCGCTAATTACACTTGCGGGATACATGCAGACTATTAAGGTAATGCAACTATGCAGTCCAATGTCGTTCAATCACAGTTGCACATCTGCATCAATTTTGTAATCACGCATAGTAGCTAGCACATTTTGTGATCCGAGCATAAAGATTCCATTGCTAAGGAATTACAAGCAAGTCATGTATATGTACACGGCTGAGATAGTGAACTACTACGAAGGTATCTAAAGTTCATAGTGTGTCATTGTCTCCGATAAGTCGTCTACCTGCGACCACAAGTCATCCGAGTCAGCGGACCAAGAGGGGGAAGGTGGGGATGCAGGCAGCCAGAAAGGGCCACCCGGGGTTGGTACTGCTCGTACTCTACCTTCATTATATTGTACTGTATATACCTCGAGTGCCTTCTGGAACGAGGGGTACCGCTTCTGAACGTTACCGCTCACAAAGTTGGTGCGTTCAGCCACGTCAGCCCTTATATGAGTGTCAATATTATTATAAGTGAGAGGTCGCAATGCTTACCAGTGATAGAAGATGCCTACTTCTTGGCCGACGGTAATTAACCAGAACCCTTCAGGTTCTAAACCAGCATGTGGGGGTGCGATATCGCTAGGTTTTGGTACCTGCATTGGAAGAAGTGCGACATTCGTAGAATGTTGCGCATGTGATGATGAACTCGAAGGCGGCAGATGGTCTTGTGCGCGGGAGCTAGTAGATAGATCGGAGTTTGGGATGGTTTGATTGACATGCGAGGAGTTGGTGTGTGATGCTTTGGAAAGGGTGATACTCTCTTCAACAGTCTTGCGCTTCCAGCTAATAGTATCCAACGATGAACCTGTTTGAGAGCGTGAGGCGGGTGATTGTCAGATGATATAGACCTGCGACCCACCTGATACGGTTAAGCTTTCAACCAACTGACATAAGTCCCGGACGTGATCATCGTGGCAAGAAATGATGGATGGTGAGGGAGTGCGTGACATGGTGGATATAAGACACTTAAGGAAATGGTTAATTGAATGAGGGGGAATTGATGGAAATGTGCACTAATAACGTTTATGATTAGTCACACACAGCTCAATGTGCAAAAAATGTACCCATAGCTGGCTTGTATGAAAGAAAAAAAATGCGGAATCCAGGAGGACGTCAGACACAACGAGTTCGCACTAACCTGTCTTTGCGGTCTATCCGCCACATAGGCTCCTCGCGAGATAAGGATGGGCTTCCCACTAACCGTGTATCGAAGGTGATCAAACATAGAGTGTTGGTTCTGCAAGCAGCCAGCTGTAAACAGCGGCGGGAGACTCGCCTACAAGGTAAGCCTGGTCCAAGTGCTCAAAAAACAACCAG
Source organism: Suillus subalutaceus (assembly GCF_016647625.1). Lineage (NCBI taxonomy): Eukaryota > Fungi > Basidiomycota > Agaricomycetes > Boletales > Suillaceae > Suillus > Suillus subalutaceus. Next base: position 141,149 of record NW_024540385.1, on the reverse strand, counting down.
AACACTAACCTGGTTTATAGCAATGACAACCGAGGAGCGCCAAGCTCTGGAAGCTCTCAGAGACCCACCAACTAACCCACCTAACATTGCTGAGGACTCCGATGATTTCAATCTCGGCGACATCTGGGATGGTACTGATGCACTCCCCATTAGCCACGCTGGCGGAGAGTTCAGAGACCTGGCGAGAGGTGTTCTGGGTGAGGTCTGGAAATTGTGAGTGCATGTTAGCAGATAGTCAGCAACTGACACGCACATCAGAAAGGATCAAGATGGTGCTCACAGGGTTCAACGTGTCGACAATCGCACACGGCGTGATCGTGTTCTGCGAAGAAATCTTGCTTTCAACGAGCAAATACAAATAATGAGCGAATCATACCTTATATGGAGCCTGGAGAAATCGCAAAAGGGCTTCAAGAGTTTTTATGATCGCCTACGCAGCGAAGAGACTGAGGTGACCGATTTGAATGGTGGCCAATGGCCAGTGACAGTAGTAGACGCGTTCTGTGAGTTACTTGCTAGTTTCGGTGTTTGTGTTTATCACATCATTTGTAAAAGTTGCTGAGAAATTTGTACTGAAAATATCATCGACGGACCGTACAATTGCTTCTGCACTTGTTCGTCAAGGCGTCATGCCCTGCTCCCCGATATCACCGGTGGCGGGCATAACATTAGAAGCCCTTGAGTTATATCGGGTGGCGCACCTCAGGAACCCTCACTTGTCAATCCAAGCCTTTGTCAAAACGATATGCGATTTACACGGGGTACGATTTTAAGTTCTATTGTGCTCCATGCTAAACACATACACATACTACAGGTGGAATTCCATCGGCACATCTCACGTCAATTTTCAATTGCACTTGACATATATCTTCAAATCAGACGGGTTGTGGCCTCGCTCATCAACAAATCCCTCCGACGCGACTCGCCTGACTGGCGCCTCAAACATGCATGCCCTGCATGCACTTACACGCTAACTGACGAAGAGAAGCTACACTTCAAGATTCTCTATGCTATGGACGGGAACGACTCATTGAAACGAATTCTGCGACGCTCGCTTGATGACGACGATGACTCTCTTGGTCTATCGTCCAAACTTCCCACTGGCCAGGTACTCGTTAGTGACCGTTACCTATCTCGTAACTTTGTAGAGCAGTTTGCACAGGATACGCCATGTGATACGGGAGCCAATGTGAGTAATCGATGCGTACCTTTTGTAGAGACAACTAACACAGTCAGAGTCTGGCAGAGAACTCATGCGAAGGCCGGTTGGAAAAATATGGACGATGCGAGACAAAAAAGCTTGGGGTATTTATGACGAAAACTGGTGTCTTCGTCGCCGTATGCCGCCACGGCTTTTGTTTACTTATCGCAGACATGGTGCAGAGCGGGGAGCGGTGAGTAGTACTTAGTCTTTTTGTTTTATATTTCTAACAGGTATTCTACAGTGCAAAAATACCCCTTGGCTATTGTTGCCAAGCTGCTAGATGCATTTGGCGACGATTTGGGCGGTGGCTATGACATCGGCTGTCAGTTTCAGACTACTCTTGACAACAGCTCTCTTGGTCCCCCTTGGGCGCGCTCATTACATCATAGTTTGCCTGGTTGGCGCGTTTCAACGGACATGCGCACAGGCGGTTATGTCAGCTTTTTTCATTAACAACTTACATCAAAGGCATTGGTATCGAAGATCTGGAGACTTGTGAGCGGACGTTCTCCAAGTCAAACTCCCTTGCATCGGCTCTACGGTATACTAGCGTTTTCCATTGTCAACAGGCTATCGATTCATATTTCGAGCATAACGACGAGCTCGAGGTATATGGCAATCTTTGTATGTTGTTCTGTTTATCATAAGCGCTCGCTGACATAACTATTGGTTGGCTAGCAAATTTCTTGCATGGTAACTACAACCAAGCTCTCGAGATCATCGCCAATGGCGAAGCTGTCCTACCGAAGGTTATGCAAGAGCTCAAGAGTCGAAGACGAGAGCGTCTTTGAATGTTGGCTCGAAGACGAGAAAATCGTACCTTAAGGGTCTAACACGAGAGCCTGAAGAAGAGACACTTCAAATGGAGTACTGGCAGAGATTAGTCAATCTTAGTGCAAGCAAGTAAGTTTTACTTTTTGGTGTATGTATCTCGTAGTTACTGAAGCCCCCAAAAAACAGAGTTGCTCTTGACGCAGGAATGAACATGTTCGGAACGCACAATACTCCATCATACGGCGCAGACATTGGAAAACACATGCAAGGTTGAAAGCACGCGGCGCCACGCTCTCGAGGACTATGAGAGAAACCTGAAGTTGGTTCAGTTATTAGAATGCAAACTCGGTATCATCGCTCGCTGGGTTCCAGAAGATGAAGAATGGCAGAAGGGCAGGGAGACTCGTAGCTAATAGAAAGTATCAACGTGCCTTGGACCGTTTGGAAGGTTTGGTCGTGGCTCGCATTTTCGAACTTGCGAAGATGAATAGGGCGGGGACAGGTGAGTTTGAGTCTAGTTTGGCTTGTTTCAGCTAACTCTATCTATGTTTCAAGGTTACAAACTGCGAAAACATATTGCGAGGGGCCTTGCAGACGCGCTCTGCCGCCATCAGGTCCGCCCTCAACACATACAACAACCTTGCCAGTGCGGTGTACCCTCCCCGGCAAATACTCAAGTGGGAGGATGTTGTCGAGTACGCCTTTCTCGCTGACTTCGAGCTGCTACGAAAGACGCGCTCCGATGTCTCTCAATTACCTTGGTCATCACCAGCAGCTCGGAGTGGGATGGATCTTTATTTTAAAATGTGTCGAGCACGCGAGGAGATTTGTCGTCTGAATATCGAGGTTCGCCGTCTAGTGACATATATACGAGATGAAGATAAGTATTTGCGGGTGTGCGAAGATCGACTCACAGTTGCTAACCCTGCCCTTGCCCATCAAATCGCTATACATCGGAACATTCGTGGCCGGTTCAACTCCCGCCATATCAAGCGGCTCAATGATATCTCAAAGCTTCCCGGCTTCAATGGTACACTCGTCCCTGGTCTAAGTGCTTGCACCGGTATCGGGGAGAGTGCCAGCATGCCAGATCCTCTGATTCCCGCCAACGTGTTTGCTGCCCATATACCTGCACACAACCCTTCATCCCCTATAGGTGCGGATACTCAAGAGGATTTAGATGAGGAGGAGATCGCAGAGGAGGTCGCAGAAGAAGCCTCGAGGAGTTTGCAGGACATTATCACCATCACCGCTGACTTCTCACAGCTCCAGGTTGTTGACAATGGTGAAGTAGAGGAGTAGTCTAGTTTATCCGTCATACTGTTGCAACGCACTTCTTTTATTATGCTTACTGTTAAGTATCAAAACGCGCCTCCGATATGTTGATTTATCGAGCTCGTCGTGTATGACAGCGAGCACGAAGGTTCACACGGCAGGCGCAAGATAGCCGATGCCAGGAACATTACCTACGTTAACGCCGACGTCCCACGCTGGCTTACCTAGCTAGGCCACAGTTCAAGTTGCTTGCTGTTATTATAAGTCACTCTTTATCCAAGAGTTATTGAAGGAGGCTTGGAAACGCTGGAACTCTGTCGTTTTAGACGTGCTAGCCCTATCTATAATCACGTCTAATTAGAGGCAATACGTGGGAGTCACAGGTGAACCAGACGCCATACCCTAATTCCCGGGACCCTAAATCGCAGGTTGGGGCGAGTAGTAACAGCCTCATGGCGTTATCTTTCAATTGATAACAGACGTAAGGGAAATGAGTCACCTAAATTGTACACCGCCGGGCCAATGACTCAATATTCGGTGTTCATCGCGTGCAGATTCTGCAGAATGGTGGCACCAAGGATGTCTGTTTTACAGGCTCTGCTGCCCGCTTGCTTTCCATCATCGTAGATCTCGGGCCCGCATGGCACAGCTTTAGTGATTGCAGGCATACAACAAATCATTCGAGTAGCGAGCGTCAAACAGTGGTGGAGCATAATCGGTCTCTGAAACCAATAGGACAGCAGATATGTTGGGATCTCCGACACCGATTTTAGTGAAAGAGGGTCTCGAATCTCGATGCCGTCCATGCGTGGAAATCATTTCCCTTATTAATTATCGGGCGCCGTGTCGTTGCGAAACTTTGAGGTGAGCGTTCTCCCCATTCTTCCCGTTGACTCATACTTACGACTTGATTGACAGCAATTGTTTATCTACCACAGGCGGTCCACGGTGCCCCATGTTTCGCAAGACACCCTTCTGTCGTCGGGGACTGGCGCGGGCCGAGCGCCGTTACGATGCTATTATGAGAAATTGAAGGTGCAAGCCGGTCTACCCAGAGATCCGTGTATAGACTACAGGAATTCGAAGTCCACATCATACTAGGACTAGGTCAACGTTCGATGATTATGCTCAGAATCGATCGTTCCCAACTTTGCTCCACGCATTGATGCGGGAAGATTGTGGAACTTCAATGAAACGCTTTAGGGTATATTAACTCGGAACGTCTAGAACCCCCCCTCGGCAGAGTGCTGAAGAATTCTGCGAAACACATCCGAGTCCTTCATAGTGCATACCGCATTATCAGTACCTGCTCTTGCGTCTCCAGCCACAAGTTTTGAAACTACATTATCATGTGATGATATCGTCTGATAGATAAGTCTTGCCGTAATTACTAATAACTTTAGGAACCGGCTCGTATCCAAGACAGTGAAACGCGCCCATCAAAATGAAGGAAAGTCTGTTCGCGTCCTATACTTATCTGATGGTCATTTGAAGCTCTTCCCTTTCCAAAGGAACTCAAAGCTATCTCCCTTACGACAATGGTTTCCACCAGGTTATTGATCCCATACAATAAATGTTATTCTTAAACCTTGGATGACTGATGTCGCAAACTCCCCTCATGTGGCACTCACCCAGAACCATCCTTCTACTGACTTCGGGAGTCATCCCTGTTCTGGTGTTCTTTTCCAGAAGACGCAAGGCTCCAAACGCAGGCAATCCTATATTTTACTGGAGTCATCAAGCTGACGTTGTCCGTGCAGTTAGATGATTTCCCGACTATTGGCTGCTCCTTCGGCCCGTCTCGTTGTTTCAGTAACTTTTACGTAGGCGCATTCAGATTTCTTGTAGACGCACCAGGTGTCCTCAAGGAGGGCTACGAAAAGGTATATTTGTTTCTCATCCATCTCGACTTGCAAATGACGCACAATACTAGTATGGTAGTAGACCGTTTAAGGTCGCAACTATGCTGCGCTGGACGGTGGTTTTCAGTGATCCGCAGCACATGCTGGAAGTTGCGAATGCTGCGGAAGAAGACCTTTCGTTTCGTGAGGCTATGAAAGATGTGAGACCCTTGTCGTCTCTTCAGCTAAGAACTATTGACACAGCTCTTGAGATCATGGGTGTTGACGATACATTAGAGATTAACATCGGCAGTCCAGATCATGATCTTCTTGCTGAACTACTCAAGAGTCATATTGCTAGAAATGCAACCAAAATCGGCGACGAAGTTCAAGACGAGTTGTTCACGTCTCTCGAGAACGTTTTAGGAAATGAGAGTGATGGTGAGGATGCAGGTCTACAGTTGACGAAGCGATGAATAACATCAAGCAGAATGGACCTCTATCCCCGTTTTGGGCACCGTAAATCGAATAATGGTGCAGACGTGGCAACGATTCTTTGTTGGATATCCTCTATGTATGTGCTACGGTCTGTCCTGTTCGAGATTCCCACTATGTTCTGCAGGTCGCAACTCCGAGTGGTGTTCCTTAGTGGCCAAGATTTACAAGGATGTGGCGATATCGGGCGTGATCAGACGTCTTGTGCCATCATGGACATTCCCGTAGGTCGCACAAAGACGCAAATGAAAATGAAAACTCAGAACAAATTCAGATTCTTTGTGAAAATGGCTAGCAGCCTCGAGGCAAATGTTGATCGTGCGACTATGTTATTGGGTCCTACAGTGGAGGCTTGCATGAGCGAAGTGGACGAATATTCTGTTCCAAACCAACAGAAGGTATGAAATTCGCTGCTGCACACCGATTCGCTGATTGCGGTTACCGCAGATGGACTTCCTCGCGCGACTTGTAAGGCGATCTGCAGGTGAAGATAGTTTGTTGAGAAACCTTACGACCCGCCTGCTTGGTTTCACCATCGCGGTTTCATCTGTATGTGTTGACACCTTTCCTAATAGTTTATCTGACAGCACACCCCAGACGCCCTCAAATGTAAGAAATCCTTCAAAGCCCGACGGTCATTAACTTGTCTGTAGACCTTTACCCACGCCCTATATCATTTAGCCACAAAACCTGAGGTTGCGCAGGCATTGCGGGATGAAGTTGACCCCATCGTACAGCGCGAAGGCTGGAATATACAATCCGTCGCAAAGATGAGCAAGATAGACAGTTTCCTGAGGGAAAGCGCCAGGATCAATGGTGTATCATCTTGTGCGTTTTTCATCTAAACCTACCTACGACTAAGCTGTGAACTATTTGCCAGTGGGATTCTTCAGGCAGGCGATGCGTGATTTATCGCTCTCCGATGGCACATTCCTCCCCAAGGATTGTATCGTGGCGGTGTCTTTGCCGCCATTTCACCGTGACAGTACAGCATATGAGGCCCCCGACGAATTCAGACCTTTCAGGTTTTCGGACAATCCAGAACACATCATGACCACTATCACACCCCAGTGGTTGTTTTTTGGTTACGGGAAACATTTGTGGTAAGTTAAAGATCTCCATCGGCTCTTGAGTTTTTGACACTTAAATCGCGATTGTTGTATTCAGTCCTGGGCGTTTCTTACTCACTTACCAACTGAAAGTCATGTTTGCGTACATGATATCTACCTACGACATAAGATTTGGCGATGAATGGACATCGCGTCCACCAAACTTCATCTTTGGGGAGGGGATCGTACCGAATCTATCTGCGCACGTCTCATATAGAAGACGGCAGCCTATAAATGATACACACTGATCATTATATGTAGTTAACGTCAATGGTTTTTGAAATCTGGAGGGTTTGCATGACATGGAAAATCAGGTTGAAGTCCTTGAGGATGAAAGAATACGTAGTAACTTCCAGGTTAACATTGGTAGGTATATGATGAGAATATATGGGACACATGTTAAGTAAGGTAAGATAGCATGGTTGATATCAAATACATGCCGTGAATGATCATGAGGGTGTCATCAGTGCGTTGGTCGAACTACAGAACATCAGACTGGGCTATCGTTCGCGTCGCAGTCTGTCATACCCACTTCCTTATAATCATCATCCTTGGACTCCACGATCTGTTCAACATTCAATTGCGTCTGTGACAGTCAGAAAGGTCGTATTTAGAATACGTAGCAAAGTTACACACCAATGTCCCCCGTTGGTGCACTGCTTTCGGTTGGGGAGTGTCCACTCGCAGCTGTGGTTGTGTAAGATGTAATATATCATTCGCCCGTGACGGGCCATGATGCTTACCGATCCCTGCTGCGTTATCGAAGAATCAGGTCCATGCTCCCTAAAGACGATTGACATAGGCTGATTGTTCGTAGGAGCGTATTGCTTTCCATTCAATATTTCCTTTCTAGCATTGAGGCTATAGCACCAGATTAAACTGCAGCCCGCAAATACCGCATCAAACATGTGACTCACGTAGCTAAAAGGGAATTTGCATATACTACTTCAACGATAACCAGATCAGATATGTTCACGATGATTTGAAATGGCTTACATTTTGCTACAACAAAGTGAAGACCTAGGAATATGCGGTTCGAAGGCATGATCTTCCACTGTGGTATTTGAGTGATCGAAACTTAACAAACATTAGGGATGCTCACGCAAAGCAATGTTGCGGTAGCTGCAGCACTAAGGTGGCGTCAGGATATGGTTTATGGCCTGCACTTAGATGACATACCTTGTCATCAAGCCATTCTGAATTGTCCAGAATGTCAGGGTGTCGATGATACGCATAGTGCTATAAGCTGAGTGAACGCCGGCTACACAGCAAGGTCATATAATGACTTACTCTGTAAACTTTGGTCGATTTTTGCGAAGGAAGTAGCACAGGAAAGTTGTAATCATGATATCCACGAGTACTGAAAGTAAAAGGCCAATAGTGAAGACCCAAGAAAATCCTATCGGAATGTCAATACTGCGAAGCTGCCCACCACCTGCAGATGAGAAATTACGTTGAAAGAATGTATCGTATGATTTCAATTTGAGCCTGCAAAAAATATGCTTCAGTGGCTATTATTCCTGTTTCAAACACTGCTCACATCTCGCTATTTGTGACTGGTAAAGTTTAGATATCATGATTTAGAAGAACCACATGTGCGGTACTTCATAACTTACTGCTAGCCATAACTGAAGTGAGAATCAGAATAAGTTCGCATTATTGCATTGACAAAGCGCACCCACTTAAACGAGCAAAAGAGAGCGCAACCTGCAAACGGAAATTTCATCATTCAGGTAGCAAAACCGCAAACATGAAACCTACAATCGGAATCGCTACAGCGAGCTTCTTGTTTTGCACTTCATAGCGATATCAGTGCGTGAAACGCAAAACCAAAGAAATGTACGAAACGTCTATAGATTCGGTACGCAAAGAAGCTGAAGTTCGAGTCAGAACCATATTTCTTCATATGGTATAGCCAACCTTTGAACGAGGAAGGTAATCAAAGCCTGGTGAATGCTCCAGTGAGCATTATGGGGCTCCAAACGTGTGAGAACGCACAGTAAGCTCGATCGTAGGCTACATGGAGCCGCATTAATGCCAGGACAAAACGTCTAAAACGTAATTGCTCACACCAATACACCTGATGGTCGATCAATTTTTCCAGCTGATCGTAAACAATGACATCACGCGCACCAGGGGATTGTGTCAACTTTACTGAGATCACCATAGGTCGCAATGATGGAATCCCAAAGGGCGACTGCAACAAGTGCGGAATGAGACAAGTCAAGCAGCCTGAATTCTATTGACATTCGTCTAGCATACATCAGGACACAGGAACGTACCATATCACAATGACCTTTGTAAGATGGTTAAAATGATACAGACTTGAAAGAAAAAGTTCCGTACCAATGACTTAGTACGCCAACTCTCGCGGAAATAGTAGACCCGGCAATACACGATGAATTGCATGTTAACACAACCTGACAAGCTGTGAGGAGTTCCGTCAGACAAACGTCATATTTTGGCATCAAGGTTGATTACTCTCCCAAAGGCAAGCAAGCCACCGACCAACATGGCTCCGTAAATCAGACCAATACTCATCGCAAAGATAACGAGCGGGGCAGTGGGAGAACCGGCGAAAAACGCCTGAACTGGCCAATCCCGCGATATAGCTTATAAGAAGTCTAAGGCGTTAAAAAGAGGTTGGTACATACATACATACATACACAGGACAGATTCTTGCCATGCTCCGTCCTGGGAGGAATGGACCCCATAGGATATATTTCGATTATCAATTTCTTGCATAGGCACGATACACCTGATCGGAGAACTAACTTCCCGCGTCACGGTAATGCGATGTTTGCAATGACAGCGAAAAGCCCCTGGATATATTTGCACACCGTAGCTCCACATCCGAGTGTTTCGACGAGAAGATCGCATCGTGACATCCCAAATATAACCGCGAGTCCGACTAGCGCTTGAGTCTGACGAAGTCAACAATTTTTGTACACGAGTTGATGACACTCCAGTCCTTCCTTGAGGCTATGAAACTGGATCGGCTACTGTGCCGCGGTTTGTCTGTGACAATGTTTCACGTACGTGCTGCATGATTGAGTGAGAAGCAGGAGTAAACTGGAGAACTTCAGAAGTCTCCGAGAATAGCAATGGCGCGCCGAGTCCATAACTCAGCGTCTGATTGAGTTCACACTCGCGATAACGAATCAATCGAAGATAGAAATAAAATGTCGGCAGTTGTGCATGCAGAGGTGTGTGATTGACTGCTTGTGGGGTACTACTAGTACTAGTATGGTTGGTAGTAGCTCGTATATCAAAACAGATCAAAACACCTGCTATGATTGCGCCACTATCACTAGCTGGGCAATTTGAATTACTACTAATGTCAGTCTATCACAAAGCTGTCGTTCAATATTGTTCAGCGTTCAGCGCTCAACGCTGCCCTTAGTCTCCCACAGGCAGACCAGATAGAAGCAAGATCAAATACTCTGTTCAGCCAGTCGTGCTGTGCACTCTGGATCTTGTGTACTCGACGTCATCGATCGCTTGCCGTTACATTGAACTCTTGTTATTATGCCAACATCACACGCGGGGAGAAGAATTATTCCTGCAACTACGACCGAACAGTACTAGTGGAAGGCTCGGGGTGTTGTCAGCTAACTGTGTCCGCTGTCGACAAGACGATTTAACAGCGAATTCGTCCCACATAGGTGGAGATGCTAGTACTCCGAGGGCCACGTATCGATGTGAGTGATTCGTGGCTCTGGACCTCGTGCTCCCGCATTCTGAGCCATAAATGATACCAGCAGCTAGTATGCACGAAGAAGGATAACCAGCAGCGCCTTCCGGTCCGAGATCAACCGAACATGTCGTACTAAGTGTACTTATCTGACGGGCGCAACTGGAATTCAATTTACCCCCCTCTGGCACATCGGACTGGAGAAAGGCCGCTGTAATCATGTGTCAACCTGCTCCCACAAGCTAAGTGAAGCCTTTGGTGACACGCCTGACACACTTTGACACTGATATCTGGTAGTTTTTAACCTGTCGTAGTCAGCAAGGGGAAGATCATCGCCTGTAAGCGGCTCATCAGTACACTACCGGCGAATAGAAATGCACATCAGGGCCCTATCGCGGTTTATGATGCTCGATAACCGTAGTGCAATGTATGATGATCGCAATGAAATGCCTTTATCTGATTTGAGTTCTGGATGATGGTCCATCGGATCTGCAACACAATAGTCAAGTCCGAGGCCCGAGGCACCAGTAGTTCAGAAACTACTACATTCTTCATCAATGAAAAGGATATTAACTACAGGAGATTTAATTCGTTTGGAGGAGCACTAAAGATATTTGTCCCTCGACACCGGCGAGTTTCCACTGCAATTGCGCATACTCAACCACAGGACACTCTGCTGTACGCCGCTGGAAGATAGACCTTGTGCGGGTTAATGTCGTGTCGAAATTTTTAGCCTGAGATACAGATATCGATGTTGAATGTCTCAGCTTCGCAGCAAATGCCTGTCGCTGCGTTTCAATGGCCTGTCAGTGCTCGAAATCGCTCTGGGGGAATTTGGGCGTGTAGATTGTCGTTACGTAGTACAGAGATAGTGGCCAACATATACATATAAATCGAGAGGATTGAGAGGATGATAGAATCAGGAAATGGTCACGGCAAGTATGTGCTATACGACAATTCAACGTGGTGTCCACCATAGGGCCCGCCCCACAGGACAATGAACAAGGATTTAAAAGAAGAGAAAAAAGTATGGGCTATATGGCGAAGTAATGATGTATCATGACCGACAAAGATGTAAAATTTCAATCATCCACGTCATCCTATGCTTGTGAAAGGGCTCGAAGGATATTGTTAGGAATACACATCACTTCTGCGAACCTATCTGCAAAAAGCACAGCACCTTGGACTCGTGCCTTGATGGCGCAGAGCTCCGCGAATGCAACGGAGAAGCCGAATGCACTGCTAAGATTGTATGCGTAGGATGCCATGATAATTTTGAGTTCCTCGTCAGAAAAAAACAAAACCTCTGGCCGCCGCGCAAAGTGTTGCACGGATTTTTGGATCGCTTGTGACTTGGGATCCGAAGACCCCCTCTCTTCCGAAGTCTTCTTCTGGAGAGCAACGGCGGCTTGCCAGTCCCCATATGCTCTCTGGACATGGACTTTGACGGCGCTTAAGTTATCTTGCAGAATGTGAAAACCCGCGTACGAAGCTTGCGTTGCCCTACGAGACGCAGAAAGGTAAGGGGAGGTGAGGTCGTGGTCTGCCGTCTTAGTGGAAGAACTCCGGAGAACAGAATATTGTTTGAGGAAATCGTCGCGGAGGCGACGGCCCTCATCAACAAGGGCATCGAGAATGTACGGAGTCGAGCCCTTGCGCTTCGATACCGCTTGACCCTCGGTTTTCTGTTCGAGAGCGACCATGTAATAAGGCTTGCGGTTCCCACAAGATTTGCGATCTTGCTCGAAGACATGGGCTTTGACCCGCAGCCCCGTCTTGCTCGCATCAAGGCAGGTAGTGAACCTGCACCGCATAACATAATGTGAGTTCCATAGCAATAGACTGAAAATTCTCACATGTATGCCAGTCGAGTGGCGGCAGCACTTGCATAGCCGCGCTCATACACGGCGAGGTCATGGAACTTTGAATATAATCCGACTTTCGTCTCTGCGAGTCCAAGGAGGAGGACCTTCTGGAACGCAGTTTGAGCCTCCTTTGCAGAGAGCTTGGATACTCGTCCGTCAAAATCCTCAACATGTTCAACTTCTCTCTCAAAGTCGTCGCTCAAACTCGCAGGCGCCGTACACAGCGGTGCGGTGTTGAAGGTCTCGACAAGACGTTTGGACCAGACCAACGTGACCGTATCTTTGAAAGCAATTATTAAATGATAAAAATGCAAGATGCAAACTGACCTCCGTCATAATCTACAGAATGAACACGTCAGGCGATGCCCGGAAAATGATGATGGAAACAGGTGCCTACCTCCTCCACCCAAGTAGCTCGCCAATGAGCGCTCCCCTTTCACAGGAAACACGATGACATCGAAGTAATTAGCCAATTTTGGGTGGCTGATGGCAGTGACCTGGCCCATGCTTGATAAGGCCATCTGACGAGGTATTGATTTCCTTACCTTTTGAACATCGGAGGGCAGTCTTGTGGGATTCCTCCACACCTGTCCATCAACACCTCAGGACAGTTCATTGTAATGAACTAAAGTACTCACCAAAACAGACCCTGTCACGGTATCCATCTGGGTACCGCTTTCAGGGTCAGTGATGAGTTCTGAAGAACGGAAGTGTATTTCCCCCTCCTCGAGGACCCCATACGGATCTGCCGCTAGATGAGCTAAAAAATGACCACGGAAAGAAGCCACTTGCCCGGTATGATATAAGCTTCCAGGGACTCCTTGACCGGAATGTGGAATTTCTCAATGTAGTCGTCGAGGACTTGGGTCACCACGTACTCAAGTTTGTAAAAAAGTTGGTTAAGCTTAAGAGGATGAAAACCGGCCTGCAGGAGTTCGAGGACCGACTCATGTAGAGTCAGCGGTGAACCGCTGTAAGGATCGCGACCCCGATTAACCGAGTTACCCAGCGATGGGCTCACCGCGACATCGTCATAATCATCAATTCCGGCAGCGAGCTCTTCGTTGGGTCGGAGTTGGCCAAGACCAAGCGCTCGTGCCTGGCCAGCAATGCGCCGCCGCAGCCTCGATGTTACAACACGGCCGGCTTGCTCCACAGCTCGCCAGACCATAAGCATGCTGTCTGGTCCACTCCATTCAGTCAGCTGACGGACTTCCTCGTGAAGCCCATCTGCCATGAGATCCTTCAGAACAGACAGGGGAACACGGCCATGCGCCAAGTTGACGAGCGTCTGACTCGACAGACGACTTGGCCCGGTTACCCGAGATGGCGCAAGGAGGTCGAAAATCCTGTGCGCGCTGTCGACCTTGTGTAGCGAGCCAAGATTGATCTTATTCTGTGAATCACGTATCCAGATCTTCGGCAGGTCCATCGGCGATTTGATGGGCGGGATCTGGGTGCAGAACCCACATTCCCTTTGCACCGGCAATGCGTCCTTGTACGGCAGTCGGTCTACTCGAATACTTCATCACTCGCATGATGGCCGTCAAGGCCGCACCGCTGATATAACCACACCCATCAGTCATGATTTTTTCAGCTGGGGGCTTTCCATTGCCCCAGTCCACAGCATCTACGATACCTAAGCAGTCAGTGCCTCATAGTTCAGGAATTAGAGGAAATGCTACGTTGGTCACTAATGAAGAATATGTTTTCTGGAGGGAATTCAATTGTCGGCACCGATGTTGATAGGCCGAGCGCCCATCGTGTAGACCACTTGCTGATGGGCTACTCGGGGAGCGCGTCAGAGCTGCATAATGCGGACAGAAACGTAGTCACCTGTTTCGAATTCAAACTCAGAGGATTGTGCCATTTCACGAACTGGTAGAGTGTCAGTCTGTGACTGTCGCCATCGCCAAGGTTTGTCTGCCGATCTATGTTCTCGTTCGTTTCAAAAAGGTACATGCTCCCTTCCTTAGCATGGAAGGGTACGAAGACGCGGCCACATAACACGAATTTACTTGATATTAAGAATTCCCGGAGTGCCGAGCCGAGTTTATCATAGGTAAGGTTATCTGGCACGCGGACTTGGAGGATGCGACGAGACCCCAAGAACCGAGCGAACCGATGTGATCTCCGAATCTCTGGTTTCTCGAGTTCGAATTTAAAAGACGATCCAGCTTTCACGACACGGGCAACTTGCTGGATCTTCCCTCCGTACCAATGGTCTTTTCCTTCCCACTGTCCCATAGTTCCCAGACCGCGACCTTCGTTTTCGATAATCGCGAGCTGCTCGCGATCGTATTCGAGCCTTTCAATTACGTTTAGCTCGTAATTTATGAGGCGAATAGGATTAATACCAAAGTTCAGATGGCGCTCCCATCGCAGATGGAACTTTGTCTGCCATGACGATAGCGACTTTCCAGGCAGATTGAGCGTTTGAACCTTTGAGTTTTTGTAGACGATGCTCTGTCATGTCTTGGAATGTCCACATGCCACGAGTGACACCTCGTGCCAGTTCGAAAATCGTTCCCCACGCAAGTTTATGTCGATCAAGCACCATCTGAGCCTTCTCGCAGTGGGCGATGTTGACAATATCTAATTCGACACCGAACTCGGGGGATCTGCGTTTTCGACCTTTTCCGACCTGTGGCAGATTCACCTGCAGCATTGTGAAAACACGTTGGATGGAAGAGCATTTTATGACTTACAACTGGTGCGCAAGATGACACTTTGCGCTTAACCGCTGGCGGGGGAGGCGGCGACCAGTCTGGTCCACGCTTCAGGCACGTGGATTCAACGGACGATATCGAGGTCGTGCGACTCGAGAACAGCGAAGATTGCTCGGTCGACGGTGCTGACCCAGAATCACTGTCCGATTCTATCACTGGTTTGGATGATACTGATTAATAAAAGTGCGAATTAGGGAGAGATAACCTACATCGTTGAGCTACTGTGAGGGCGTGAATGATATATTCATTTGAGCAAACTCGACACTGTACCTTCATCGATCTCACGCATCTCCTCGTCGTCATGCGACAAGCGACTTCGTGAATGCGTATCCACCTTAGTCGCTCGAGGCGTTGTCTCCTGCGAAATGGACAGTTTTTCTCCAAGGACTTCAGCCAAAGGTTGAGTTGGAGACTGGGAGTGATCTATAGAGTTGCAACGATCAATTGAATCCGCGTCGACTTGGGTTGCCGCCAACGCGTACCTAAAGCTTCTACTTGCATCTTGAAATCGTCCAAGCCGTTTGAGTATTCCTCGTCGTCTGATGATTCATACACCTAGGAGGCCATGATTATCTTGACCATGCTGCCCCGCGGCGAGCGTACTCACCACAGTCTTCGGGTTCATTTTTGATTCGTGATTCAAGCTGGAACAAAGTTGAACGAACTTTAGAATGAGGAATAATGATCAACCAGGGTCTTGATGAATTCCAATCGCGATGCCGAACCCTTGCCAACCCAAGGTACACAATCCAGGTGATCAAGTTTAGAAGTGCCGTAAAGCTTGTATTGGTTTATCAAGATCAGCAAAGCTTCTGCTCCACGAGTGCATCGCGAACGTCTTCTAGGCCTTGCTATGGTGTTCCTTCAAGTTCCTGGCCAAACGCGGATAGGTAGTCTGAGTGCAGTCCGAGACTCAGTTGCATATTATGATGGCGGAAAAACAAGCAAAGATTCCATCAAAGCGCTCTCGGCTCGCTTGCGCGGCCCGGGACCGGAGTACAATTTTTAAATCACGCTGAGTCATTGGCTGATCTTCGAAATCTTGGTCTTGGTATCATTTGGCAAAGTGGGGGCTTGAGAGGGCTTGAGGCAGTCATGTCAACAACAGGGGACCACTCTAGAGTTCTGACTCAAGTAACGTCAATTAAAATATGATACAGTATCCCGAAACACGACAATACAAGAAGCAAGTTCACTTCCGGGCGAATGTGATCTGAAACGAAATGAGAGTAGTTCTTAAAGAAAAACGTATCCACAGACCTTGATCTTATTCTCTCCATCAAGCTTGTAGTTGTGAAGAGCATCTTTGGCAATCCCAGCACTGCCTTCATCCATGTATTCCACGAACGCGATATCTTTTTTTGTTGGGATAAGCCGAACCTCGTGGAGGTTTGGGTACCTGAGGAAGTCAAGAACGGCCTCCCAACACGGAGGAGGTTTACATACTGAGAAAAGAGGGCCATAAGCTGGTCCTTGGTAACGCTTTCAGGTAGATTTTGAAGGAAAAGGATCTTGTTGGGAGGCAAGTATTCGTCTGGCATCTGGACATTGGGACGCCTAGCTGCAGGAGCTGCAGCAGCTCCGTCAACTGAAAGGAATGTAATTCAGTGTGCAGCTGGTGAATATGAAGCTGTAGCACAAACTTTCTGCAGCCATCCGCTTAGCCTTGAATTTCTGTTTCAAGGGGTTCGAATATCGCGTACGCCCTGCACAATTCAACTCTTCTTAGCTCCGGGTAACAGACATTTTCAAGAATAACCCACTTTTTTGCTCAGCTCTCTTGGACGTGTGTTGTTCAAGGTTGGCAGCATCCAATCGTTTGACAACAGCATCAGATCGCGTCCGCGCAAACGTAATTTGCTGAGACAATCATGTGAGCGGAGAACAAGCTTGGAACTTAGAAATACATACCATAGGTTTGGAGTAGAGAGGGAAGCCGCGGACTTCCTTCATAGCTTTCTGTGCGATCTCTGGGGATGCAAATGAGACGAATGCTTGCCCCCTCATTCTTAGGTTGCTGTGCGCCACAACATCCAGCACCTCCCCATACGACTTGAACAAGCCTTTTAGTGAAGCCTTGAGCACTATGGAAAGAAGAGAGATCGGTTATGACCAAGCTGTAGTATATTTCGATGCTCACCGTCGATCTTCACCTTCTCATTGAGGTTTTGGATATAAAGGGTCTCGGAAACAATTTCATCCCCCTCTGGTTGAGGCGTCCCATTTTCTTCTAATGTTGGTGTAACATCTTGCATGGAGGTCGGGTCCACTGGGGCTGCCTGTAATGTGGCCATGACTTGATAAGTGCGAGCTTCATCGAACTCGGACTTACAGGGAGTGCTTAGTAATCATTTCGTTAAATTTAATCATAACCACAAGCTCTGCTCTAGTACGTACTACGTGGTATGTGATGCTAATTAATTATTCAAGCTTTTATTGGAGTATGGATGGGTAACCAATTACCCACGAACTCAATCGCAATATCTGCATACTTGGGTTCGCAATAGCGACTTCATGAAAACATATCGCTGAAGCTTCTTTCCCAGTGTGGTACTGGGTGATATTTCAAAGGCGGAGGGTCCACAGCTTTCGGCTTCAGTTTTGCAGAAGGAATAGCTAGAGGAGGCACGTCCAAAGCTTCAGCGAAGTCTTTTCCCACAACTTGGTCGATTGGATTTATCGAATGACTTCGCAGAGTCGATATCAGTCAAGAGAGATACATATACATGGTGAATCACTTACTGATCCTCCAAATGATCCGTCATTCCCTGCACAGTCATTTTCTCCGGTTCTTTAGGCTTGTCATGGCAATGAGTGCACCGCCAAATTTTGCGCGGAGGTGTCGTGGTACTCGCGGCGGCTTCCTGTTGGTCTTGGCGAAGACTTCTAGCCTCCTCGTCCGAAATTTTCTCCCACTTCACAGTGGAGTCACTCCAATGCTTCTTAGCGCAATGCTTGACCTGTTATATTTCGTCAACGCCGTCCTACTTCGGCCCACAGATCAACCTACAGATTCTCGCCACGAACGGGCTATCATAGGTCTCTCTCCATCACAGCGGTTGCCATAGCTGCACTTTAGGCAGACCAGCCTAGGGTCCAGATCATCGAGCTCGGACACTGTTGCCACTCTCCAGTTTAAGTCACATGCACGAAGGATGTTCTTCACGGTTTGGGAGGCCTTCTTGTCGAATTCGAGATCGTCCATGGACCACTTTCGTTGCACAGTACTTCCCGGGTATCCTTGGCCCATTGAAAACGTGTTGGGAAGGTGAAGTTCATCCCATGATCGTCGCCGGATCCGATTGCACCTATGGTGAAGATACTCCGGGAAGTACATGTACCGAGGCGAGTCATTAGGCTCAGGAATGTCTTCGCAAAGCCACACTCTGCACGTAAAGACAGCAACAGCAAGTTTCTCGCATCGAATAGAGAGTCGGTCTTGCCAGTACGGGGGGTGGATTTCAAGCTGCCATAGCAAATCTGGCCGCAAATCATGAATAGCGCAGCGCTTCCAGGTGTCGACTAGTTCAGATAGCTCCTCGCGAACGGGCTGAAAATTTTCCACAGTGATGGTCAGATGAGCAGGCAACTCCACGATATCGCGAACTTGTCGCATCCCCAAAAGATCAGCGGCAGTAGGCATGAGATACTTGTGATACCCTTTCTCCCGTTGCCAGTCACTGTATATCGTTGCGATGAGGCTCTGTCGCTCCCTGATCTGCTGTTTTCTTTCTTGTTGAATGCGGAATTCGCGCATTTGGCTCATGAATTCAACCATTTTGTGTTGGATATTTTGCCAGACTATTCAAAATCAGCGTTAAAGGAACACGAACGATTCAAAGCAAATGAAAAGCCTTACTACGATCGGTCAAGGGCTTTGGCTGCTTGACAAGTGGATGATCTTCAAAATGGGTCAGCTTGTAGATTCGTGCAGTATGCTGATCTGGAAGCTTGTTGACATCTTCCTCCCAGCCAAGTTCGATCAACTTCTTCACGATGCTGTAATTGTTGAGCAGTGAGCGCTATAAACTGGACACAAGACTTACGCGTCATAGCGTAAGCTTCTCAGATGGTCGAGCTCCTCCCATCTGCTCTGTTGTTCGCCCTGTGTCCATTTTGTGCACAGAATTGCATGCTGCATACGCTCAACAAACAAGAATGAGCCTTTTAAAAACAGGAGGCATACCTCCTTGCGAACGAGCACTGCATCTCTCTTTGTTCCTCGAAAGACAGATCTTTCTTCTGGCCCGAGCTTTAACAACTCGTCGACCAATGATTCCCTGTCTGAAATCAGACAGCGGATGTCATTGCCTTGAAAGTGAAATCAAGTAAGGACATGCGCCAGTGAATGGACCGAAAACTAACGATTCTGCGTCATGCTCAATGACAAGCAATGGTGCAATTTTGGTCCATATGCTTTTTTGAACTTATCATCGATAACCTCTGTGCTGAAGCGCCAGTCGGTAAGTCTACTATCATCAAACGAGATGTAGCTTACCGCTCTTTAAAGCATTTTTGGCAGTACCTCACTCGGAGGTTCCAGTCGACATTGCGCACATTTGGTTTGAGACAATTCTAAGTAAAGAGGGTCAAATGCATCCGAGTGCTATGTTTAGAACACTTACGTGACAATGCATGTCGAACGCGAGGCTCGCATGCGCAGGCTCTGACATGTCATCAGCACAAGCAGGCATTCCCTTCACATTGGACCGCGCAGCCATCCACACGGTGGTAGATGAGCGATGCATCAGCATGGCGCGCAGAGACTTGGTAGTGCGTGCGAGATGAAGTAAGTCGAGTGGAAGCAGCCTCCCAAAGATCTAGGCGCGGTGATTATGATTACTATCTCGAATGATCATATGACAAGGGACCTGGTTTACCTCGAATAGGATATCCAAAGGTAATGATATAAGTATTTCGAGACTCTGTTTTGGTGCTCGAGGACGATAGTTCTTGAGGAATTCTGTCGCATCTGCGGTGGTAGTTTTTGTAAAGCGCGTTTTGATTCCACCTCTTGCAAAGACGTGCTCCCACCCATTACTGGCGGTGATTTTGATCTTCTTCGTGACGTGTTCTGATTTTTTCTCTTCACTGTCCAATGTCGACAGCGGAGGACCCAAAAAGATTAGAAAAGGACATCTTGGCGGGGAAAAAATATCGAGCTTGATCTTGGACCAAGACGCGTCCAGTCACGTTTGTGACAAACGCGAAACCGTGACAAGTTTTGAAAATTCCTTCCATGATAGGGGTTTTTGGCTTATAGAAGCGTCACGCTTTGCTGGTGGGCATTGCCCACTACCCACCGTTTGGGGGCACCGCTAGACTAGTGACCCTCCATGAGGCTTTAAAGAGGGGCTGGCTGGTCAACCGGTCAACATTAACAGTCTAGAGCATCATGTACAGCAGTGGTCGCGGCAGTTGCCGCAAACAGTGGCGCAGCATGCCTATGCCCATTAATGGCCCATTTTATGTAAATGAGGTTATGGATAGCTGCGAGTTGCTTCTATCCTGTTATCATAAGCGCTGCAAGCTAGCGTGTGGATATCATGTGAATGCTGTAGTTTCCTCCTTTATAGTCCATTCGGCACAGCACTTTTCATGACCTCCAGCACACATCTTACTCTCAAGTGTTAGTTTGAATCTATCCCTCAGCCATATGTCAAGCTTCGTCCCTGGTCATTTCGGTGAATATCCTCCACCTTTTGGAGAGGAGCTGAGCCACCCAGAACGCCCCCAGGACCAAGGACAGACAAACCTCGTGATCAGTGAAATACTACAAGTTGCTGTTCATAGTATGTGTCATCTATCTTCATTCACCATGTATCGATAATTTCCCAAAGCGATTCTGGCAACACTTTATTTCGTCATTGCTCTGCTGTTTCATTTCTTGACAGACTCTGTGCCAGACCCGCTCAATGATACCCTCCAAGCCTTGGGTGAGGAGCCAAGCCACCCAGGACAACCCCAGGGCCCGGAAGAGACACATATTGTGGGAGTACAACAAGTCGTCATTACTGGTATGTAATATTTACCTTCGCTCAGCTCGTATTGACGATTTTCCTCAAGCCATTCGCGCAACCGATCTCACTCTTGGCCTCCGATGCATCCCCGCTGGCTTCCATGTGGTAATAAAGACTGACAGTGCTGAATGCCAGACGAGCAACAAACCTGTACACATAAATCAGGCTGTCGTCGAATGGAACGGGCCCATACTTCTGTAAGTTGCCCTTAATCTCGTCTTTCTTGCAGGTATTGAGAAAGACTCTAGGCCGCGCAAGACATCTTCTAAAGGTTCGGGTCAGCGTTTATGCCTCATTTGAGTTGGGTCCCATACTCTGTCATGGAGAAGCCCTCCGTACATTCGAGATCTCAGTCGGAGAATTACTGGATCGCAGCAAAAAATCACATCGTCAGTATGGTTTATTGCAAATAATGCGTAACAGATGTTAACGAGTATCATAGCCATAATCTTTCAGCCCAAGCAGGAGGAGGTTGTATCCGCGTGTACTTCACTGTTCATAACACTGGAGCAGCAACTTTTTGATGAAAACAATGCTGCAGTTCTTTGCCCCCTGACTACTGTGAGTGATCAATGCAGTCTGACATTCTGATGCTCAGGGTTTGTAACTTGTAGCTTACATCCCGTGATATGGATGCATTAGCACTAAGGACGGATTCCGGACATCGTCTTCTCGCACGATACCGCAGGACGCAGAACAGTAGGGATCTCTACCAATCCATAAAACACTTTGAACGTGCCTCGGATCTCTGTCCCATGGACCATCCCTACCGCTCTGCAGCACTGTTCAATCTAGCTACCACAAAGTTTGTTAGTTGCCAAGCAGACGGAAGATACCTTGACCTCGACATTCCTATCAATCTGTTTCAAGATGCCCTTAATTTATGTCCCACTGATCATCCAGACCGAACTGTCACCCAGCTCCATCTTGCCATTGCTCTACTCTCTCGCTTCGTGAAACGAGGATGTCAGACGGATGCTGATGCGGCTGAAGAGTTGCTGAGCGAAGTCGTCGATGTCTGCCACGCCGACAGCCACATTTACAGAGCAGCTTTGATTGCAATCAAAACATCCGCTCTACATTCTGCTGGAAGCATTGATGTAAATGATCTTGGGCAGGAGCGGCCCGCCGCATCCATGCTTCCGTTATCGCCGAATCAACTTGCTCATCTAGCAGAGCGGTGTTTGCAGAGAGATGAACCCCATGCCTTAGAAGAAGTGATATCCCTTCATTATGATGCACTGGGATACTACAACACTGGGCATGCTTTGCGAGGGCAATTGCTGGGTAATCTGGGTTTAATGCTGGAAACTCGCTTCAAACATCGAGGCAGTGACGAAGACTTGGACCAGGCTATTGCATTTCACGGGGAAACGCTGGCTTTACACCCGGTCGGTAACACAAATCGGTCCTGGTCATTAAATAACCTTGCAAATCAACTCTACATCCGCTTTTACCACTGAGGCAACGATGAAGACTTGGATCAGGCTATCGCACTTCAGAGAGAAGCGCTAGCTTTGTGCCCTGTGGGTCACACAGATCGGTCCAAGTCATTAAGTAACCTTGCGGTTCAACTCTTCACCCGCTTTGAGCACCGAGGCAACGACGAAGACTTGGATCAGGCTATCACACTTGACAGGGAAGCGCTGGTTTTGCACCCGGTCGGTCACACAGATCGGTCGTTGTCATTAAGTAACCTTGCAAATCAACTCTCCACCCGTTTTCAGCACCGAGGCAACGACGAAGACCTGGATCAGGCTATCACGCTTGACAGTGAAGCACTGGTTTTGCGCCCGATCGGTCACACAAATCGGTCCGAGTCATTACATAACCTCGCAAATCAACTCTCCACTCGCTTTCAGCACCGAGGCAATGACGACGATTTGGATCAGGCTATTGCACTTCAAAGGGAAGTGCTGGCTTTGCGTCCGGTCGGTCACACAGATTGGTCCAGGTCATTAAATAACCTTGTGGCTCAACTCTTCACCTGCTTTGACCACCGAGGCAACGACGAAGACTTGGATCAGGCTATTGCACTTGCCAGGGAAGCATTAGCTTTGTGGCCGGTCGGTCACACAAAATGGCCGTTGTCATTAAATAACCTTGTGATTCAACTCTTCACCCGCTTTGAGCACCGTGGCAACAACGAAGACTTGGATCAGGCTATCGCACTTCACAGAGAAGCGCTGGCTTTGCGCCCGGTCGGTCACACAGATCGGTCGTCGTCATTAGGTAACCTTGCCAGTCATCTCTGCATCCGCTTTGAGCACCGAGGCAACGACAAAGATTTGGATCAGGCTATCGCACTTCAGAGGGAATCGCTGGCTTTGCACCCAGTCGGTCACGCAGATCGGTCCGGGTCATTAAATAACCTTGCGAATCAACTCTCCACTCGCTTTGACCACTGAGGCAACGACGAAGACTTGGATCATGCTATCGCACTTCACAGAGAAGCTCTGGCTTTGCATCCGATCAGTCACACAGATCGGTCCAAGTCATTAAATTCCCTTGCGAATCGGCTCTCCACCCGCTTTTACCACCGAGGCAACGACGACAACTTGGATCAGGCTATCGCACTTCAGAGAGAAGCGCTAGCTTTGTGCCCGGTTGGTCACACAGATCGGTCCTGGTTATTAACCAACCTTGGGAATCGACTCTTCACTCGCCTTGAGCACCGAGGCACCGACAAAGACTTGGATCAGGCTACCACACTTTATAGGGAAGCGCTAGCTTTGTGCCCAGTCGGTCACACAGATCAGTTCAAGGCATTGAATACCCTTTCGAATCAACTCTCCACCCGCTTTGAGCACCGAGGCAACGACAAAGACTTGAACCAGGCTATCGCACTTCAGAGAGAAGCACTGGCTTTGTGCCCGGTTGGTCACACATATCGGTCCGGGTCATTAAGCAACCTTGCACATCAACTCTCCACTCGCTTTGACTGCCGAGGTGATAGAGAAGACCTCAACGAGTCACGAGAGAACCTACACTGTGCATTGACTCTGTTGACACAACATGATCCTTTCCAAGTAAATGTCCATGTTTCACTCGCTATCATCTATCTATCGTTCCATCGTTCAGGGCTTGACAGCACCGGCGCGGGCAAAGACTCCGACAGTCTGAATGCTGCCATGCATCATTTCAAGGCAGCAGTAAATGTTGTCTCTGCAGGTTTGGTGGCTCACCTGCAAGCTAGTCTGCGCTGGGTTAATTATGCTCGTCAATATTTACATGATACTGAACTGGAGGCTCATGCAACTTCCATGCAACTTCTGGACACTCACATGACCACGACAGCTTCAGCATCGTCTCGTCACAATATCATGAAGGACTTCCCAAGTACCCTTGCCATGGATGCTGCATCGTGTGCTCTTGGTCGTGGTGATGTGTGTCGCGCCGTTGAGTTGTTGGAACAAGGCAGGACTATCATCTGGACCCAGATGACACGACTCCGCACGCCTCTTGACAGCTTCCAGACACGCGGCGATCACGCAGCGGCCCTGATGAAGAAATTCAGAGACCTCAGCTCCCTCCTCAATAAACCTCCTGCGAACTATCCAGAAGCAAACCCAAGGGTCGATGTAGAAGCAGAAGAAACCAGGTACAGACATTTAGTGAAGGACTGGAATAGAACTGTAGAAGACATCCGGAAGATCGAAAGTTTCTCTCGCTTCCTCCTTCCCCCCTTATTCTCCGATCTTCAAGATGCGGCTCGTGATGGGCCTATCATCGTGCTCATCGCAAGCAAGTCGTCCTGCGATGCCATTATTATCCCGCACAAGCAACCTCCGACTAGCATTCAACTTCCTATCAACTGGTTGAAACTCATTAAGTTGGTGGTCGCAGTCCAGGAGGCAATTAATAAAGAGGCCGGTCCTAAAAGGAACCAATCAGCACTGATAAAAGTATTGAGGAAGTTGTGGGACAATGTCGTCCGCCCGGTGGTCGAGAATCTGGGCAGATTTGCACAACAAGGTTCCTGAATATGGTGGTGCCCGACGTCTCTCTTCAATTTCTTGCCGTTGCACGCTGCTGGCGAATACAGGGCAAATGGAGAGTCCCTTTCGCAGCAATATATCTCTTCATACACGCCATTGCTTACCGCATTGATGAAGGCTCACAGAAGTCACGACAGGTCACCGTCGGTGTCCTTCGCTGCCATTGGTCAGAATCTCCCCGCCGGTCATTCATCCACTTTGGATGGTGTGGAGCCTGAGCTGGAATTGGTGCAGAGTCTTTTGCCCCCTCCCCCAACTGTTTCCTTCACCAAGATAATGAGCATTGATGCAACGAAACGGAGGGCGCTGCGTGCATTGCAAGATAATACTTGGCTCCATTTTGCGTGTCACGGGACACAAAAATATGACGAACCCTTCAAGTCGGCCTTTCTTATGCGCGACCACCCCCTTTCACTCCTTGATATCACCCAAATGGATCTCTCTCGGCATCAATTTGCATTCCTTTCTGCCTGTGAAACCGCAGTTGGTGACTTCAGTACGCCCGACGAAGTGATACACCTAGCGGCTGGCCTGCAATTTGCTGGGGTTAACAGCGTCGTTGGGACATTATGGAATGTCAACGATAGTACTGTGCAGTGCTTAGTCGCGGCATTCTACAAAAACTTGTGCGGGGATGGCACAATGAATTCCAAACGAGCTGCGCGAGCGCTGCACTGAGCGGTCCAGTCGTTGGCTTGCGATAAGGACATGCCCTTAGACCAGCGCATAGTATTCATGCATATTGGCATATGATCAATTTCGTGCATACTCTCAGCTTGTTAATTAATGCGTTAATCTGACGACTTCGCAAGTATCCAGCCGTGGTTACGTGCAGCCTGTTGCCAAGGACTTCGACATTCCACTGATCTAGCATATGTATAACATGGAGAAGACACAATTTATGATAGATGTAGTGTATATACCAGAAAATTGGAAATGACCGTCCGTCCCGTTCGTTGACGTGATAGTCGAGTGTCTGAATTGCGCTAGTTAAGTACTAGCTTCTCTGCTCAAGTGGTCGTTGTATGACAAGGTACTGTGGTGATGCAATATTCATGTGCGCTTATAAGTATCACTTTTGCTATGGTGCGGTTCACTTATGTACCAACCTCGAGCAGAATCAGCAGCTGGCTTTATATCGATGAAGAAATGCATAACAACATCGCGATGGGCCACGCAGATATCCCACATCGAAGGCACTGGACGTCTTTGCAGCGGAAATTCAATTAGACATTTTGTTTCTGGAAATAGACCATGACTACTTCGCACCCTGCTCATCATACTCATACCTGCCATACACCGGCTTCCACTGCTTGCCTTCTGCCTTGGTTCTCACCTCCTCTCTGCTCCAGCTAACTCCTTGGATACCCTCGTCAAATGCCTGTTCTGCTACTGCTATTGCAACCTCAAGATTGGCTGCCGGAGCATCTTGGAAGTCAGGTAACAAGCCGCTGTCTGGGTCTTTGAGTGCAGGAGAGAGAGCAGCAAGACGTTGTGCGCCTGCGATGATCATCCCGTCAGTCATTTGCCTGGATTGCGACAGCATGGAACCAAATCCAAGTCCAGGATAGATAAGAGCATCTGAAAGCAGCAGTGGTCAGTATGCACAAACAGGGTATTGAACGAGCTTACTGTTGCATTCAGCGATGCTGCAAGTTGCAAATCAGCTTGTGCAATGTGCATGATACTCATGAAATGACAAGCTTACACATAGTCTTTGCCGTTCGGCATCTTAGCTGGTGGGAACGGGCTTCCCGTGGCTAGCAGGGCCATCCCTTCTGTCCAGTCATTCGCGTCCTTCGGATCAACTTCCACCAGGTTGCTAGGGTTGCTGAGAGGGAAAATGATAGGTCTCTCGCAACCGTCCTTCATTGTCCTCACGACGCGCTCGGTGAAAGCGCCACCTTTCGTCGAACATCCTATCAAAACTGTCGGCCGTACTTTCCTGACAACCTCCAGAAGCTCAACCTCTCCTGTGTCATTAGTCGGAACATCGCTCCATTCTTCATCAGGCCGCACAAATTCTTGTAGTGCAGGGCGTATCTTGTTAGGGCCAAGGGACTGCTTGATGAGACCAAAGCGATCAACGAGGTAGAGCTTCTTGTTGGCTTCCTCACGAGACACGCCGTCTGTGAGTATGATTGCATCCCGAACTTGTTTTGCAATACCAAGGCCCGCAGAACCCGCTCCGAAGATGACATAGCGTTGATCCGCCAGCTTCGATTTGGTCACCCCGATGGCGGCCATCAAGGCGGCCAGTGTAACCGCACCAGTTCCTTGGCTACAATACGTTAGTATCAATTGAAGCATGGATGACGGGTAGCCATACATATCATCATTGAAAACAGAATGTTCATTCCGGTACAGCTCAAGAAGTCGCTGAGCGTTGGTAACTCCAAAGTCTTCGAAGTGCAGCAGGCAGTGTGGATGATGTTTGCGGATCAGCTGGACAAACCTATGAGGGTATTGCAAGTCTATGAGGCGGGACCAGGGGGCACGTCAAACTTACTTGTCGATGAATTTATCGTACTCATCACCCCGGACCCTTCTTGAAGGCCATCCCTGAATTTGTCTGATGAGTGAATGATAACGGTGATTTAAAAGTCACGCACAACATAGAGCTGATCGCTCAAGAGCCTTTCATTGTCAGTGCCGACATCAAGGGTCACACTGAGCGCTTTCGCCGGGTTAATCCCACCCAATAACCTGTCACCACATGAAGTGAGAATAAGTCAAGGGCAAGGCGAACGCACGTGTATATCGCAGATTTGGCAGATGATATCTGGAACATCTGTTCAACAACGCCCTCTCGTGAGATATAAATGGATTCCCACCCCGATTCCCTATGACGTCAGGCGGTGGTAAGAGCTGCAAGGTAGAGTAACGGAAATGCACCTACTCCAACACCTTGGTCACCGATGCCTAGGATGGCTTCTGCATCTGTACAGACTATCAACTCGATATCTTTGCCACGGGTTTGCTCCAGGAAATCTTCCTCCATGGAGTCTTGGTTCGGGAATGTGAGAAATAACCCCTCGCTGCGACGAAAAAGATGAGAGTAGTTTTCAATCGCTTCTGCCTGCAATACAGTCAATCACTTGAGTATCCGAGACAGGACTAGAACTCACTTCGGTAGGCGTGTATATGATAGAAGTCAACTCCTTGAGATGCCTGGATAGCAAGGAATAGTAAAGAACCCAGTTTTGCTCTTTGAGGCTCTGCAAGAATGAGTTCTTTTGTATGGGGGATCCACGAGAGCTCAGCTGATCATAGGCTCTATCGCACTGTTCTTCGATGGTGTTGACGCGATAAGGAAGTCTGCCCGTTAGACCAAAATCATTACGCTCCTGTTTCGTGAAGGCCGTCCCCTTGTTCCAACGAGGTGAAGTGAGCAATGTCTCCCCGCGTAAGGCGACTTTGAATATGAGTTCTGAGTACATTGGAAATATAGTCTTCGCCAACTTTTGCATCTAGTGCGGCTGAGTTGGACTCCACAACCCCTAGCGGCACTACTAGCCACGTCGTAAAGTGGCAGTGACGGTTATTCGGCTTTCTCCGCGGCATTGTATTGCTTGTGAAAGCGCCAACTCATCTTCAGCTTCAGTCTCCATTTCAATCCTAATTGTGAAGGAGTTCTTTGTTTTGTGAAAACAGAACTTATCCACTGAGTTGGCCTTTTGTGTGCCACGAACACTATGGGGCGCTGGACGCAGTATGACGAAGTACTACTCTACTTTTGACTTTGTCCTCGACAAGCTAACCCAGCGTTTTTAGGATGATTACAGGCTTCCAGAAGGCATGAAGCGAATTGGTTACGACGCCGACAGTGAGCGGTATTATTTCCGCGACCGTGAAGGATCGGTGTACAAAGGACCGGAGGGCTCTGAATTCGGAGAGCTTACGCTAGGTATTAAGCTTTGGACGCTGTTTTGTTAGCACTCATATCTCACACCTACACGCAGTGTCTGAAATACCTTCTTCCATCCCTCAAGAGGTAGACGAAGACAGTGACCTGGAAGCTGCTCCTACCGGCACTAACGGTTATCGCATGTTAGCCCTGGATGAGGTAAGTTCTCACCGTCACTGTCACTGCCCGCGCCCTATCTCAATTTGGCTGTAGAATGGTACCCGGTACAATCCCCGGGGAGGAGCATATCGTACACTTTTCCCATTCTTTCTCATTATCGCTGTCGTCTTATTATTGGTCTGGCGTCTCGTCCTGTTACCCACACGCATTGCCCCTGTTCCATGCCCTTCAACGACCCTCTCCTATATCGTGCAACCTGGAGACACTTGTTGGGATATTGCCAACGACCACAATTCCTCCGTAGACAAACTCCTCATTGTCAACCCCAAAGTGAACTGCGACAAGCTCATGCCTGGTGACCGCGTTTGCGTGCCAGACGAAGGGATGTCCATTAGTGTCCGTTTCTAGTGACTTTTTATTTCAAAATATACTCCACGCAGCATATAGCTAGTCTCATTTGTATTTTATTGCTCATGCATATGCCGGACATTTGGATATCGCCTTTCGTATGCAATAACAGTTTAGATGACGTCAGAACCGAATTTGGTAACGCAGCGGCACAGCCGCTATATGCTTCTATCCAACTGTCTCCACTGGTCTCCATCAAAACTGCGGTTTCTTTCTGCTTGCTTTCATCCTTTCACGAACTATCACGAACATTAACCAAACAAGTCTTGCACAATGGCTTTTGATGCCCATATGCGAAGGGGACACCCTAGTAAGTCTCCGTTGTCTGTTTTATTCAGTTCGACTGACTTGCTGGATTTCAGTTGTATTTTCGTTGATCATCTTGTTCAGTATCATCGAGGTATGTGCACATTTTATGACAATGGTAAAATAATAAACCCCTGTGGTAGCTCGCAATCTCAGCCTGGCTCACATCACGTTTTAATGCCCACAACAACTACTTCAGTCTCACAGAACGAGACAGCACACGTTTTCTACTGTTCACTTCAATATGGACGATCGTGTTATCTGGTGCCTACATGTTTTTCTTCTTTTCTCTTTCAGGCCATGTTTTGAGTAGTGTGGCTTCTCATATCCTCTTGTAAGTCAGCCGCCTTTGCTTTGGACAGTAGAACTTGCTGACAAACTCATAGCCTGTTTCTGACATGGGTCTTCTGGACCGCGGGCGCTGCAAGTATAACCTCAGCTCTCGGTGGAGGGCTGAACTGCAAGTTGGTACATCTTCTTGCTAAATTCTCTCATTTCTCACGTCCTATCTCCTTAGTACCGAGTTCGTGTTCGTGTACTGCGGACAACTTAACGCGCTAGAAGGTTTTGCTTGGGTTATTTGGTATGTGTTATTGATATATGTTTATTGCTTCTTTGTTCATATTCTTGCTAGGATTCTTGTAACTTTCGCAATCCTTGTTGTGCTCATACGTGGCATTTTCGCGGCACGTCGAGGTGATGGAATGCGCGGGCCACTGATTGTATGAGCGTGCAGATTGTCCTTACTTAGTGCTTAGGTCGCCCCGCGCGGAAAACATCATCTTTAGCTTCTTCCAAATTGTTCTTCATTCTACAGACAATGCGCTACACCTGTTGTGTTACCTGAATTGTTCCATCTGCGCCATGCCTTGTCGTGATTGATTACTGACATATATATAGCTAGCTTATGTCCAGTGTCACCCATTCCTCCGATTCCCATATGTGTTCCAATATATCACTTTGTACAGACGCTCCCGCTCCTCTGATGTTGTTCCCGCGCACTGTTAATTCGGTTTGAGTAATACAAGTGTCATACTCGGTTTTCGGTTGCATGATATTGTTTTTAAAGGTTTCATATCTGCAACTTGGAGATGATCGCACAGAAAGTATTATTGGCAACCACTTGATCAACTTCATGCTAGATCCTATAGCTATAGATAGGCTACGATTTGTATGCCCAGAACCATTGGCAATTTATCAATGAAATTTTATGCTCGGTACAGCAGTTGACGTTGGCATGGAAATTTATCTGTATCATCACATGAGTGTCGGCTAGATATCGATCTTTTGGCGTCTTGTTCTCACTAAAGTTCACATCGTCTGTTAATCTCATACCACCATGGCCTCTCAGACGTACCAACTCTTTTGCATAGGTAACCCCCTCCTCGACGTGCAGGTTACCAACGGCGAGGAGCTGCTCAAGAAGTACGATCTGAAGGCCAACGATGCCATCCTTGCGGAGGAGAAGCACATGTCAATGTGAGTGTCCGATAACGGTTCTCTACATCAAACATTCATCGTCGACTGCCCACAGCTACGAGGAGATCGTGAAGAACTACAAGGTCACATACGTTGCTGGCGGTGCTTCTCAAAACGCTGCCCGGGGAGCTGCGGTGAAGTCTTTATGTTCTGTAATCAGGCCTCAGGTTTCAGATAGTGACACTCCCACAGTATGTCCTTCCCCCCAATTCAGTGGTTTACACCGGCTGCGTGGGAGATGATGGCCTGGCAGAGCAACTGCGGGCCGCAAACAAGCGTGAGGGCCTGCAGGAGGTCTACCTCGTCAAGCCAGGCGAAAAGACGGGAGCATGTGCTGTCGTCCTCACCGGGCACCACCGGTAAGGCTATCATCGTGGAATTTGTAGCATTGAACTCATTCGGTAATATTAGCTCCCTGGTCACGACCCTCCGAGCAGCTGAGATGTTCGAACAATCACATCTCTCTTCCCCCGTTGTTGCTCCCTTGGTGGACGCAGCAAATGTCTTCTACGTAGAAGGCTTTTTCCTGACGCACGGCGCGTCCATTGTGCTCGAGCTCAGCAAAAAGGCATCCGCCGCTTCCAAGACATTCGTCATGAACTTCTCGGCACCTTTCATCCCGCAGTTCTTCGGCACCCAACTGCAGTCCATCCTCCCCTACTGCGACATCATCATCGGCAACGAGACCGAAGCTGAGGCATACGCAGCTGCAAACGGTCTGCCAGACACCAAGGACCTTGCTGCGATTGCCAAGGCTGTTGCGACTTCCCCTAAATCGAACACATCTCGCCCACGTGTCGTGGTCTTCACGCACGGCGCTGAGTCCACTATCTTGGTATCATCCGCCGAGCCTGACAGTCCTAAGGTCTTCAAAGTCAGCGCCATCGACGACAAGCTGATCGTCGACACCAACGGCGCTGGTGATGCGTTCGCGGGTGGTTTCCTCGGCGCTTACGTCGCTGGTAAGAGCTTTGATGAGTGTGTCGAGGTTGGACACAAGATGGGCGCCATGTGTGTCCAGCTTGTAAGTCAATGCTTTTTTGATATCAGGACACTCGCTGATTATGAATCCATTAGGTTGGTCCCCAATTCCGGTGGCCCAAGGTCTCCGTTCTTTAGACACGTTGAACTATCTTATACACTTCCTGAATCCTTACATATATCACGCTTTCAACAGCGAAATTGTTGTATCCCTACACACACCGATGTTCTTCATCATTCGCTTTCCACAAGCATGTAGCAACTGATATTTCGAATCTATGATTTCGATGATAATTAAGACTAAAGTTTTACAAAAAGCTCCAATGTTATGCACGGAAGACAGGCTATGTATGCGTGAGTACAGTAAGGTAATGCATGTGAAGAATAGCGAGGAATATCATCAATAATCTAGAGTATGACTGTTATAGCGATGGGGGTGGGGATGCGAGAGATTCCTGGTTCAGTAGGTCCAGCATCAGATCATACACATTAGGTTCTACAGCAGTCATCACATTACCCACCTGAGTCAACAGCTCGGCTTTGCGGATACACATAAGCATCAACTTTCGAATCGCAAAAGAATAAAACGAACCTGGATTCAGCATAGGCTCTCCATCTTCTGTGAGCATGTGTTCCATCTCAGGTGGACGCTCGAAAGTGTGAGTATGGGGTGGTGATTGGGCAGCATAAAATAGTTCAGGTGATTCTATATCGTGGCTGGACGTGAGTTCTGTTGACAATTCGTTTCGTTCATCGATACTACCTCCAGTAGAAGCTGAGCTAGAAGGGTGTGATACCGATCGAGGGTCCACATGGCTGGGTGAATGTATGTTATCCGGTGCATGCGATGGCTCTCTTTCTGTCGACGACAAGGCGACTTCTACGGCGGTTTGATTGACCTTGAAAGATACCTTGTGATTTGTAGTTGGTGACACTGGTGAGATGTCTAGTGAAGGGTCGATGACAGGAGATCTTGCTTCATTCTCATGGAAGTTTCCTGCTCCCGACGCAGAGGGGTCGCCGCCATTGTGCATACTCGTCCTGGTAGGACTACTAGTACTCGATGAGTCGTCACAGGATGAGGGAGAATGCGGCTGGACACCGTTTTGCAGATGTGACATGAGTTCAGAGGGTGGTGGGCCTGGTGACGGGTGAGGCATTCCGCGATAGTATGAATAGTAGGCAGGATGCGGATAGCCCATGGGCGGCATGGGCGGCGGTTGCGACCCGTCAGGAATCCAGGCGCCTTGCGGCCATGTTGCCTGATGTAATCGAGCCGATGATGTCGGGAGTCCAATGTTGGGGGGATATTGACCTTCAACGATTACTCCAAGGGGAGGTGGCATGTATGCTGTCACAATTGAGAGGGTGAAGTAGGTTGAGAACAAATGTACCTACCACCTGCAGGCATAGTATGTTGACGATAATAACTGTGTGGGACTTGCGAACCGCCAAGGACACCGAGAGGGGGTGGAGCATCGGTTGGATTCTCTGCGCCTTTCGATGACGGAGATGGACTTCGGCTGTGAGATTGCGACCCAGATGCCCTAGGCTCGGTGCTACCTTTCTTCTTCTCGACCTCCGTGGGTTCGATGATTACACCGTTGTGTCTGTATGTAACCCCAATCAGATAAATTAGTTGACACTCAACATATGACCATGCCTCGACTTCTGATGCCTCCGTAGTGCATCAGTCTGCAAGATTCACGTATTAATTGCATCATATAAATGAAAATGATCAGAGAATAACGTACTCGTGTAAACGTAGCATCACATTGCGGACATGCACTACAGGGGCAGAGTCACGTCAGAACCGGTCTCGTATTATGCATGCTTGATTAAGCACTCACAATCCTGGCACGGAGTGTAATTTGGTAGTTCGCTGGTGCCGTTTCAGATCGGCCTCCCGAGCAAACTGCTTGTTGCAACCATCGATTTTGCATGGCCATACTCCAGTCTCTGTCACCTTTTTCTTCTGAGTCGTCTTTCTCTTCTGAGATTCTTTTTTCTGTTCCGGCTATAGTTCAGCCACAATAAATTCAGGTGGCTGATAAGCACAATTCAATCCGCGAGTACTACGCACTGTCTGTTTTGCTTGTCGAACCATCTTTGATGGTACGCTGCACTAGATCAACTGTTCAGACTCAAGATAATCCTGATTTTTTTTGTTCAGAATTTATTGGGGTTGGATTGCCTTGTCAATATGCGTTGTGGCTAAACTTGTGGCTGACGTCCGTGCGGCGGCGGGGGAATTTGGGCGATGGCAGACTGTGGCAGAAGGCGTCCGCGACTCGTGGCATTAGCACGGATGATTATGTCATCTTTCTAATTTAGGTAACTCTTCAAGTTCGTTCATTTAAATGCAATAACAACGTCGCCGGGCAGAAATACGTTGTAACTGAGCGGTGGCATAGGAATGAAGAAATAGGGATGATTAAAAAAATGCAACAATAACATGGCCGAAAATATAAACCTATATGGACAAATACAATATACTGTTCCAGTGGAATCTTTTTCCGCAGCGACTTCATAGCCTTGTGTACCTCTACCGTAACGCGTGCGCAGTCAGATCTCCTTGGCATTAACCAGGTTGTCGTTTACAGACCACATAGAACTTACGACACTGCGAAATGCGAAATCCGGAGAATTGCATGGTTACAGCAAGATGGATCGACTCTCCGTACCGATAAGAATGAAAACTCCGGGTGCCAGTTCAATTGGGTGATGTCTCTAATCATTAAGAACCCATCGTGCATTGCGAATTCTGTCGAAGGTTTCCAGACCTGCGTTACTGCCTTGAACGTCAAATCTCCTTGCACTGACGAAGACGGCCAGCAGCCGAGTATTGCAACGTTGAGTACTGAGCTGTGGGACTTAAAAGGTTGCCCAGTGACTTGGTGAGGCTGTTTGAAATATCTGTGGTAAGGATTTGAAGACCCTGTTATACAAACGCTTCTCTGTTAGACTACATTGATGTGTATATAGCGTACAATTATATATATATATAACACCTGGGTGATCTACGACACCTCATTTAACTCGGGGGCAGCGGGTGTCGCTTCGGGAGAAGCAAGCGCCTTTGTCTCGCCAGCAGACGTAACAGATGCAGTGGTGGACGAGGTGGAGGTGCGAGATGCAGTACCGGGTTCAGTATCCTCGCTGTTGACGTTCAGAAAACAAATCATTTAATTGGTAGAGAGACTCACTCGGAATGCTGTGAAGGCAGTTCTCCATGAATATTCTTTGGTCCGTCGAAATAGCCTTCTAAGCGGGTGCCGTCTTCAGCGATGCCACAGAAACTGATGTGATGTTAGGACTTGTGTCATTGATCAATGGGTAAGGCCCCCGAAAAAAACTTACTCGACGATCTGTTTCCAGTACGTCTCGTGATCGAACTCGAAATCAAAATCGCCTCCAAAGTCGGAGTCCAGCTGAGACTTTGGAATGAGGTCAAGAAGATCAGGATTAAACCTCATCTACAATCCGTCGAGTCACGTTTCCTACGCAGATACAGGATAACGCGCACCTTGTCCCGGGTGACAGGATCCAAGAACGGTGAAATGCCTTTGTAAAAGAAGTTGAGCAACATTGGGAGGTTGGTGACGATTGCGCGACCGAGAGTCTCTACATAGTGCTGCTGAAGGATCGTAAGTACTTTACTGGCAACGGAAATCGACGGGTTGGTGCGAAGCGTCGTGGATTTATAATCTACGATGATAACCAATGACTCTTGTCCTGGGGGCATGAAGTCTTTGCACGTTCTCTGCACTCCTGTAAGATAACGTTGAATGAGAGGACCAAGGACGTACAGCCACCAAACGAGGTGTCTTAACTGCCTAGGACTGGTTTCGGTATTCTCACGACCAGGGCGCATGTAGATGATGGGCCTGCCATCTTTATCGAACCCATTTAAGAGGCTGTGTTCCGTTGGTCAACTCTGATTTAATATGAAGTGGGGAAGAAGTTACATACATTTTCCCTGTCTCGGCTTCTATCTTCACCTGCGTTTTTGCAACTGCGTATGTATCAATATTATCTTCGAGTTCAATGTGCACATACCTCATCGGGTCTGATTAACTCCGGTCGGAATTCTCTCCTCCATTTGATTGTTCCCTCTATTCTACGTTTCGCATCAGGGAGTTTCCATTTTGCCGCGCGCATGTACCGAGGCATGGTATCTGGCTTGTTCAACCATCGCAGCTCCCATTTATAGTACGGATCTAATGGGTCCAGAAGCAGGGTATCTGCATACTTTTTACGACGACTCAGGTAACGGGTTGACAGAAAGAAAAATACCACACCTCCCGTAATGTCTTTATATGAGCTTGTTGCTCGTCGGAATACTCGTATATGGGCTGCAAGACAGTACCTGGCTCTGGAGTAGTAAAGACAGCGTTAACCATGGTGTGAAATGAACAGAAGTTAAACAAACACCGTGACAGTACCGCCATGCCAAGCATAGCACATGCATATGGTGGATTTAGTAATAGATAGGGTGCTGATATTTCTGGCAGCGTGGGAACACTGGAGAGATCATTTTGTAGTTTTGTGCTCCTCGTTTTTGCCAGCGTTCACAAGTCATTCGCAGCCATGCATCTTATGTATACGCTAGACGAGAGTGGGAACAGGATATACACTCTGAACGTGAGCATTTTTACTGTCATGGAGAAGCTTTAGTCTGACTTGCTGTTTTATAACAGAAAACAACGAATACAGGCCGAATTACCAAGTCTGCACACCCAGGTTCGTCTCTCGTGATGCCATTTTTTCTGGCTCAAGAGGGTGCATAGCTTGGTATACTGATATCCCTTGTCTATACAGCACGTTTCTCGCCCGATGATAAGTTCTCGAGGCACCGTGTTACCCTTAAAAAGCGCTATGGTGTCCTGTTAACCCAGCTCCCTAGCAAGCCCATGTGATCTTTTGTAAAGGGTCAGGCGTCTTCCGGACAAAATCGCGAGCACCATCAGCATCTCTGCCAAATTATACCTCCTCGCACGGGTTATAGAGTACGCCGTGTAATAACATGTCCTCGTGGTCCAATTGTTAAGCCGTCGCTTCTGGGTATTTGATGACGGGACTTGATCGTTCGTATGCCTTCGTTGACCTTTTTAGTACCTCTACGGGCGGGACCAATGAAAAGTGTATATTTATTCATCGTGCCTGTGCTCACTATAGCTGTGGTATCATCCACGCAACAGCTGCCATTCGGCTCCAGGAATATTCTTAGGATAGGAGTGCCGATGGCTACATATGTGCTAACCGTTTGCGAAAAGAGCGGGGATCGCATCACCATCCACAATAGCAACGGGGCAGAGCGCCACTCAAGTAGCTCACTACAGTCTATTCACCTGGGAGATTTGGATATGAATTCACTCATCATCCAATCAGTCGCTCAAGCTTTACTTTGTCTTCTGGTCACTTACGCCCCCAACGCATACGGCTGTTCCTAGACAAATTGGCGCTGACGGCGTCCACAATGCTGTGGGTGAGAATGTGTGAGAAAGTGTGCATAGAAATAAGTGCTGTTTTGTTTCCGTACACTGGCTCAATCATTGGTAGTGCCTAGACTCCTCATGTTACTTAGAGTATAGCATATGCATGTATTGGCTAAACGATGCACTATGGACAATTATGGGGCCAAAATTCTTCGCCTGTAGAGTCCAACAATTACTAATAGTACGCCCTCAGCTTGAGCGGTATGCTGTTTCTTGTACTGTTACCATTCAGAATACTTTGTTTTCTGACGAGTGTAGACATGACGATTTGAGCGCTCAGCAGTAGAAACGCACTGATTTTTGCATAAAGATTCAGAAATCAACATGTGTCCGGACTCGGCCGAAAATAGTCGTTAACCTGCTCGTGGCATAAAAGACGTTTTGAGAGGCCTGTTGCCTTGCGCCACCACACGGGGCATTACTCTATTTCCCATTCACTTCAATCGAATCCGCCGCTCTTTTCTCCTCACCATCACAATCGACCTCCAAAGCAGCGCTGACGTCCACGACAGCGACCACGTCAGGGTGATCTTAAACATTCCTTGACCCAAAACAATGGATTATCGTGATCAAAGACCTCCACGGTCTGCCCACCACCAGCAGTATCGTCCGTCGCCTCCGCAGACTCCCGTCTACCCAGAACGGCAGTATTCTGGGCATACTCATTCATCTTCGCCGTCACCTGCGAGCGCCTACTCGCAGCAGCGGCCATTTTTCAACCAGTCTCAAGACGGCAGGACGCCAAATATATCTTTCCGAGACACTGAGCGTGGTGATAGGCAGGGTGCCCTGGATCAACAACGCCAGCGTATACTGCCCTCTGCATACGAAAATCAACTTTCACCTACTTTTAAGTCTGAAGGAGCAGATCATTTCGATCCTGCACGAGTGGGGCGGAGGAAGAGTTTAGTAAAGCCAGACAGGGAGAAGATCGAACCTGGCCACAGGCAATGGCACTACCGCACTCATGCAGCACAGATGCAGAACGAGGGGACTTGGCAGAGTGGGCGTTCAGCCGTCAAGTGCGTATTTCCGCCCCGGTAGCATGTTGTCTAACTCGTCATTTTAGCTACTGGTAATCATCCACAGAAAGCAGTGCTCCGCAGAGGAAAATCTTTTCTTGCGCGTGAAGAGGACGTGCAAGAGTCGGGACTTGCCCTCTTTAAACGGGGTGCAACCCTTCGCCGCAAGCGCCCAGCGTCCACTCAGTCTGCCGCGCCACTAACAGCACCTGACCGCCAGTCGCGCAAATGTCTTGACAGCATCGGGCCAGGGCCAAAGGATGGCTGGTTTATTTACTGTTATATCATTACTTGTTGGATTCCTCACTTCATTTTCCGGGCATGCGGTACGCATTTTTGTATAGTTTCGTTGCAAAATTGCTTATTTTATGTCAGGTATCCGCACGCCAGATGCGCAACGTGCATGGCGCGAGAAAATTGGTCTCATAAGCATCATCTTGATAGAGATGTCTGGTGTCGGTTTCATCACATTCGGCTTCACAGAAACCGTTTGCGGCATTCCTCCAAATCGATTCCACCAGGGCCAGATTCAGAATAATTCGGTGATCATCCACGGCTATGACTATGACTTTTCCAACTTCAAGCATCCAGCCGTGGGGCCGTTCAACGGATCAACAAACCCGCTCCTGTATGGCGGGTGGGACCTGGCCAGTAATGACGCAAGCTTCCTGTTCCAGATCACCAATGATAATTGCTTGGGCATCATTACGAGGGCAAACGGTTCCAGTATCACGGGCAGTGGTCAATTGTTGGACTGGTACTTCCCCTGTAATGTGTACGATCCACAATCAAACGCACAGAATGTGTCCGGATATGGAGACTCGACAAATTGTCATGTATCGACCACAGCAAGGCAGGGGCTAGCTGCGATGAAGCCTCAGGGACAGGTCTACTACACATGGGATGATGTCGCAGCTTCCGATCGTAATTTGGCCGTGTTCGAGTCGTGAGTTTCCACGTAGTTAATATTTGCTTATTTTTCACCCTTTTTCTAGAAACATTCTCGACCTAGATCTCCTACAGTGGCTCAGCACCACTGAGGTGCAGTACCCTGCTCTTTTCGATGATATGAAGAATGCAGATGGAACGTACAATGGAAAAGACCTTTCTATGATGTTCATGCGAACAAACCAGCGCCAGGTCGGCATGTGCCTCCAGGACGTAATCTCGGTCGGGTTTATCGATACCAATTCAATCGGTTGCGTTGCCTCTTCGGTCGTCCTCTATCTGTCCCTCACTTTCATCATCGGTGTCGTCTCTATTCGCTTTGTCATGGCCGTCATGTTTTCATGGTTTTTCTCATGGAAGCTTGGTAATTTCCCGCGGGAGACATATGAGCAACGCATGCAGCGCTCAGCCGAGATTGAGGATTGGTCAAATGATATCTACCGGCCTGCACCGAGCCAGTATCGTCCCAACGTGAGCAAGAACGGGTTACGGAATGCGAAGGTCGGGAAAAAAGGATTCTTTCCGTCTACCTCTCGCTTCACACCACAGGAAAATATGCCTAAGGGCGCCTCTCCTCGGCCTACCACGAATTACGGAATGATAGATCCCTACAAGCGGCACACCACATACTCCACCAAAGCTTCTTCTAAAATCAGTCCCCCTGATACACCATACCGTCAATCAAGAAGCACCACGTCATTTGCTGACATAACATCCCGCAATATCTCCCCTCGCTCCGCGTTCCTTGATACACCCTGTCCGTTCCCTCTGCAGAATGTCGTGCCACAGCCTCCCCCCGATTTCGAACCGTTCAACTTCCCCCTAGCGCACACTATTTGCCTAGTCACGGCATACTCAGAGTCTGTCGATGGTCTTCGTACAACGCTCGATTCCCTCGCTACGACAGATTACCCTAACAGCCACAAGCTCATTCTAGTTATTGCGGATGGTATGGTCAAAGGTGCTGGTAATGAAATGACGACGCCGGAGATCTGTCTTTCGATGATGAAAGACTTTGTCATCCCACCGCATGAGGTCGAGCCACACTCTTATGTTGCCATTGCAGATGGGCACAAGCGTCATAACATGGCAAAGGTCTACGCCGGTTTCTACGACTACAATAATGACTCGGTTGAGGTGCCGAAGCAGCAGCGCGTCCCGATGGTTGTCGTTGCCAAGGTCGGCAACCCGCTGGAGACAAACGATGCGAAACCCGGAAACAGAGGCAAGCGTGACTCGCAAATCATGCTCATGGGGTTCTTGCAGAAGGTCATGTTTGACGAACGGATGACGACGTTTGAGTATGAGTTCTTCAACTCTATCTGGCGCGTGACGGGTGTCAGCCCAGATCGATATGAACTTGTGCTTTGCGTTGATGCGGATACTAAGGTGTTCCCGGATTCGCTGACACGCATGGTGTCGTGCATGGTTGTGGACGTTGAGATTATGGGTCTGTGTGGAGAGACAAAGATTGCGAACAAGGCGGATAATTTCGTGACGATGATGCAGGGTATGTTTTGTCTGTTGGTGATTGTTAGAACCTAACCCTAATCCTATTTTTTGTCTCGCAGTCTTCGAGTACTACATCTCACACCACATGACTAAGGCGTTCGAAGCCATGTTCGGTGGTGTCACTTGTTTGCCCGGTTGTTTCAGCATGTACCGGATCAAGGCTCCCAAGGGCGACACTGGGTACTGGGTTCCTGTCCTGGCAAACCCCGATATCGTGGAACGGTACTCGGAGAACGTTGTCGACACTTTGCACAAGAAGAACCTGTTGCTCCTCGGAGAAGATCGATTCCTCACAACCCTCCTACTCATGACGTTCCCGCGGCGCAAGAACATGTTCTGTCCCCAGGCAGTCTGCAAGACCATCGTCCCTGACTCCTTCCGCGTTCTGCTCTCCCAGCGTCGTCGGTGGATTAATTCGACGATCCATAATCTGTTTGAGCTCGTTCTTGTCCGTGATCTTTGTGGAACATTCTGTTTCTCGATGCAGTTTGTTGTGGGTATGGAGC
This sequence comes from Suillus subalutaceus, assembly GCF_016647625.1. Lineage (NCBI taxonomy): Eukaryota > Fungi > Basidiomycota > Agaricomycetes > Boletales > Suillaceae > Suillus > Suillus subalutaceus. Next base: position 99,458 of record NW_024540385.1, on the reverse strand, counting down.
TTATGGGAACGCTCGTCCTGCCCGCCGCTATTAGTTTCACTCTCTACCTCATCATCATCTCTATCATTCCCGGCGGTGCCAACACTACCATTCCTCTCGTGCTGCTTGCTATCGTCCTTGGTTTACCCGGTCTCCTCATTGTCGTAACGTCACGTAAGGTCGCTTATGTTGGATGGATGGTCATTTATTTGATTTCGTTGCCCATATGGAACGGTCTCCTCCCTGCCTATGCGTTCTGGCACTTTGATGACTTCTCATGGGGCCAGACGCGGCAAGTTGCAGGTGACAAGGGTGGCAACCATGGTGATAAGGAAGGAGAATTCGACTCTTCGCATATCGTCATGAAGCGCTGGGCTGAGTTCGAGCGTGATAGGCGGTGGAAGAATGGGGTGCAATCTCGTGATTCGACTTTGTAAGTCTTGTGATTGGTGGTATGCTCCGTTTCTTATCGCTGACTTCCATTACAGCAATAATCGGTACTCGATGGCATCAAACTCTGATGTTAACCATAATGGTGGTGTTGATTCATCGACGACGGAGTCTACACCCAGTGTGCCGTACGCGTCTGGTACTCGGTCAAGACACGACAGTAGCGGCCTTCTTACGCTCCCTGCACCACTTTACGCCAGTAAGAACCACAACTCTATAACATCAACCTCGTCAGCCGCTGTGTCGCGCTCTAGCGAGGACGTTGTTTATTCAGACAGCGGCTCCGCCTTTAATCAGCGACTTGTTTCTACCTCGCAAGACCAGTACATCGACTCGAATACTGAATCTCCGCGGTACCCTCAGTTTGACGCTCACGTTGCCCGGGCAGGGGGTGTTCTTCGCAATCAGACCATATCTAGCCAATACCCTGGAGAGACCCAGAACCCATTCCGTTCTGAACCACATGTGGCTACGTATGATGACCAGCATGGTGGCTATAGTACCGAACCGGAAGATATGTCGCCGCCACCTGTGCCCAGCAAACATCAAAAAGGGGGCCGTGGGGTCAGCTTGTCTGACAATGGACCTGTTCCTGGACCGGAGGGTGTCCGTAGGGTAGCGAAACCATCAGTCCGTCGGCCCACATCACAGGCGCCTCAGAACCGATACTCTCGTTCATCGACGGCGTTTAATCTGCCACCTGGTGCGGCACCTCCACAACCAGGAGGATCTGGAAGCGGATATTAAAGACTCATTCTATTTTTGATTTCATGTGACATTCCTCGATACCAGGTTCCAAACTTTTGGCTGGCCAGTGAATTTATGGATGCTCTTCGTTTACTCTCTTTGGACTCCTTGCACGTGTTCTATGATGATACATTACGATTTTTTTCATCCTTCCCGTCTTTCGTTGAATTTATCTTAGCGCAAAACGCAATATCTCTGTTACTGTAATATTTCAACTTTGATGCATGCACTATCACCCAGATTTATTACATGCATCGTCCACTCCTTATAGATACTAGAGGACTTCTTGTAGCAAAAAAGCCAGGTCTTAAATACAGCCCAGGGTTATTGTCGAAGTGTTTGGTTTGCACAAATAAGGGAGGTCGTGGTAGCCTTGAGGCGCTGGGGGAAGTTGATGTTCAGAAGCCCCGAGCAGCCTTCACAACATTTTCTTACCATCACTGTTAACCATCATGGCAGCAGTATCGATATCCTCCTCACCAATTACACAGGTGTCCCAGCATGCGCCCGTGAACACCAGCCTCCAGCCTCAGTTACTTACTAGGCTGCTCCTCGACCTCCGAGGCAGACGTTTCTCGGTTGACAGAGAAACTATCATGAATCTTCCTGAATCCGTTCTTCTATGTCTCTTTCCAAACGGGCTTGTTCTGAGTCGTCAGAGCCAAGCATTCTCAGATGGCGGGGAAAACGAAGAGGATGACGAAGTGTACGGCGTCGATGTGAGTGGTTACTGAACGATTCACGTGGTTCGGGTTTGCTGACGCGCCGCAGTTCGACCCAGAATGCTTTGCATACGTGCTTGATTTCTTCAGAAACGCATCAGACACGTTCTATGGTACAAATACTTCACCTGGTTTGTTCGCGGCACAGCAGCATCTCCTTGACGGGTCACCTTCAGACTTTGGTCCTTCTGTATCACAAAATCCGCTCCTTACCAAGCAGGCTATCATTGTGCTTCGCGAAGAACTTGAATACTTTGCTATACCGCCAAAAGGAGGAAGGGCTCTGACTGACGAGCACGGCACCGCCAATCAAGCGCTTCTTGATATCAAGCACAAGTGTGGACAAAATGTTATGGACAAGCGTAATATCTTTACCGCCCTCCAACGAAACGTTCACAAAGAGAACAATATTGCTGAACAGCATCTTATTGATATGTTGTGCATGAGGTAAGCCCACTGACGACTATCGGTGGTGCAACTGACAGCGTCCATAGTGGGTTCAATCGGGACGACGAATGGGGTTTCCGTGCTATGGAGCCTTCGCGGTGCTGCATTTCTTCAATAGCTCTTGTATTACTCAAGACGGGCATCGTACACCATCCTCTAGGACAAAACGGCGAGCGCCCGGTCACTATCGACTACAATCAAATGGCTACAGCACAGAAGTTGTTATTATTCTGGAGAAAACCAGCGGTAAGTTTACTTTAGACATGCATGCAACAGTCGTTCACGCAATGTTCATCCTAGCGCAAGTGCTGGTGGGACGGCCTTGAGGTTGATCTGGCTGCACCAGGAGAGCCATCTATTCCTGTGAAACTATGGGCAAGGCGAGTATGGACCCTTGAGCTTAGCTTAGTATGTGCCATCTTTTTCACACGCTTACTCTTTCTGATTAATTCCTTCAGGTATAGCTGTGAGGAAGATTAGAATTGTTGGATACAGACTCATCTCTCCTGCGGACCCTCCTTACGCGTATCATCGTCTCCCCCTGATATCGCATCGATACCCTCCACGATTTTTCCTGCTGCAACCATTAATTAATGCCACACACGCACCTTGACATTTGCTAACGTAACGCAATGGAGGGAATGCGCGTCTTCGACTGATTTATGATAACCGGAGGCGAAACCCCAGCCACTGAGTCACAGAAACAAGTCAACGACGACCTATTCTGAAATGGTTAAATGCGTACACTTCCATTGATGAGGGTAAACTAATGCTCATGGAAGGTGCCCATGCTCAATAAGTGGAGCGAGAAGACAACGGGCCGCTAGTAATCGCGTTACACTGGTGCCCATGGATCGCTATTGAAGGTTTCTTTCAAAATATTTCAAATTCAGTCCATTGATCAATCAATGGGTGGCACTGCTGACATGGGAATCTGATATTATTGGACCAGCTGCAACTCGCTAGTGCTGTGGGCAGAACTATTTTGAGGCAGTTCTGTCGGCAGAACTGCAGAACCTGCGGTGCAGAAGGCAGAATCACGTGTTTTTACACTAGAACACTGATGTCATAAAACCACACATGGAATCAATATTCCAGGTCCGCATCTTCGTTTGCATTATGATCCATGAATATAATCTCATCCTCTATTAAGCTGCGGGAACTAATCCCTCATCAACGTGCTGCATTTCTGCGAAGTCGAACGCTCTCCCTTCTAAAACCTCCGAATCCTTCAGTCCGAGGCAAACTCCGTGTCCATCATTTTTTCTGCATTACGAATATCTTCAAGAAGAGCAAACTCAGCATCACTGAGTGCCATCAAATGAGATTGATTTGGGACCACACTGGAGACTACTGCAAGTGGAAAAAAAAAATGCAAAGTAAGTCTCGAGCTGCTTGGCAACCTCTGTATGGAAGTTTGATTGTCACGGTATGCATGTGAACGTGGCGGCGTCGTGTTGGCTTGCTGTCAGCAACATTCTTAAGGTCGCCGATATGATAGCGAAGGTTAGCGCAAACCTTGCCAAGTGTCTCGAATATGCCGACAAGAGCGCTTGGCCCCATGTGACTGAGGCCGCCTCCAGACTTAGTAAATGATAAACGATTTTAATTGGCTGACTACTGAAGGGATGATGCAACTCTGTAACAGCCATTGTAGTACATCAAATCACGCTATTGATCATACACCGAGCCGATGCTGTGTACTATATAGTACCTCGTCGCGGTTCTTCCGAGTCGGAATTCTGCCACATTCTGCCCGGGAGGTTCTGCCGCATCTGCCTGGCAGTGCCCGCCATGTGGCAGAGTTCTGCCCATACTTTAAGGAAGTATCACGGTCACATGAACGGCGTTCCCGGGTGGCATTATAAGTATCAAGGCTCGACTTCTCGAGCATTGTTCTTCGTTCTGACCTACACGCAGGATATGAGCTTTACGTCCAACTCACCAAATTTTTGGCCAGTTGTCGGATATGATGACCTTCACTTTAGATTCAGTGGTAAGTCTCTGATCTTCTTTGTTCATGTTCTAAGAGTTCATTTTCGCACATTAGCAGTGGCTTCTACAGCGATCATCTTCTACGACTACGGTATCTAACCATTTATATCGCAAATTAGTGCAAGCATGCTCAAATGTGGTCTGCCAGGTCTTGTCTTCACTCGTGAAGTATGTTCTGCGATCTTTCGAAAACTGTTACTTCCACCATTTTACTGATTCATTCTAGGTGGAACTGGTATGGGTGAGGACTTCAAACCAATGTACTTATTGTCTGATTTATACTGACGCTCCGTAGCGTCAACGCTGGAAGCTAACAACAATTCTATATATCATTGTATGTCACCCTCTGAAAGCATCACACTATGTAGCCTGACGATATTGTATAGGCACGTTACTTGGGTCTTGCAATTGCAATGTAAGTTTTAAATGAAGGCCGTGGATCTGTTAACTGAAGAAGGGTTTCAGAGTTCAGATATGTACGTATCTTGTTGTGGAATTCTGATCTTAAACCAACCACTCATGTTTCGATTTGTGGTAGGGGGAGCGCCAGGCATCTTGTTGAGCGATACGGTGAAGCCTCTTAACTTACTTGCAGGTATACAGTAGTGACTGACTGGTCCAACGCAGGAGCACGTTCTACTAGCTACTAACTTGCTGCAGTCTATTTACTAATGTCAGTTCTAGGTGTGAGTCTAATATGAGCTACACGTGTGCGGCAATCCCTTTAACTCGTGATAGGTGGCATCGTTGGCCAATCATGGTCATGGGGAATGGTTGCCCTCGTGTGTACGATGTATGGTCCGTTCCATGATTAAATGAATGTGGGCCATTATTAATGTCTCGAAAACAACTGAAGCGGTCATGTCAATTCGTGTTTTCGCCATGTATAGCCGATCCATGCGGATGCGAATATTCCTGATTATTTGTTTTCTCGCCGCTAGCGCTTTCCGAGGATTAACGGATGGCCTAGCCCTCGTCCTTGCTTCAGGCCCAACATGCAAGTCAGCTGATTTTGTGATAACCACTTGCTCACGAATCGTTGATGTTTAGCTGAAGAATACGTACTTTCCGGGACGGGAGTCTGCACTACGTCCGTAGCCCCCATGGTGCCCTTTCTTGACGGCATCCCAAGTCTATGCATCGAGCTTCTATTTCTCTTCCTTGCCGCACGGGTCCTCGTTGAGCATTCCCGTGAGATGCAGAGAGCACGTTTAGGCTGTAGATTTGGTGATGGTCATGGCGACAGTCTTGCCATCCTCAGGGACCATGTACTGCATTTTTCGTGGTGAGTGAATGCGTTTTCTTGCCCTTCAATTACATATGAAACATTCTTACCATTATTTTTAGTTATGTCATGTTGAGCGTCATGCAGATTGCTGCTATATCCACGAAAGTAAGCATTTTCCTACCGAGACTCTCATCAATGACCACAACATGATGAACCGCAGGGTGATACCGACGGGAGTCGGTGGTATAGAAGCGCTGTAATATCATTCGTCACCATCCAGCAGTGTGTCCTGGTTCCCCGACTGGTTATCAGTACTCGAGAATATTTCTCTCGGATCGATTATGAATCGGACAGTGGCACAGATCTCGGCGCTATGACATTCGCACATACATATAACCTCGATGTAAATACGTCGGCTTGATTCACAAGAGTCTATGATACCACCATCCAATTGAATATGCACGAACATAAATGACAAATGGCCAGATGATGGTATCAATGAAGCCATCCGCAACTTAGGAGCACCTTCTGGTCCTCCAGAGGAGGTGAACCACGCTGAATGGGTGGACGACACTTAAATATTGATACATTGAACTACTGTGACTCGGGGAACCAAGATAATCAATAGTGCGGCAGCACGTAGGCAGAGACTGCGTACGTACTATTGATCACAAAGCATCAGTAGTGAAGTTTAGTCGGACCAGCAAAGAGGAAGCCCAGTCTTCGATTGAAGAACTAAGGGGAAGTGATTCCGAATAATAGGACGCTGTCAAGAAGGAAAATAATACACGAATGAATAGTTGTACATGTAGAATGAAGCGCGTACGGAGAACATGTCGTGATATGAAGCACCCTACGAAGAACCGAGGACAATATTTAGTACAAGTCGAGAAAATGACATCCGTAGAGACAATGAATGTGTTTTTATGTATATAAAAATCCTGCCATTGAACTGTGGAGAGCTGTAGACGGTTCCAGTTGCACAACGATGATATGGTCCATGCGCCTTGGGTTTAGTAGATACCAGGTATCAGCCGGTACCTGACTGCCTTCGCCCACTTCTCCCACTCGCCTCTGAAAGCTGATTTCAGGACTTCATCCTCTTGGCTGACCCTGAACACCACGCTTATCATAAGAATAGTGATCTCCGCCAGCCATACTACCACAATCACTTTCAGTCCAGGGATATCCAAAACCCCTGAGCGTCTAAGCCATGAATCGGTCGATCCGTGCAGGATCAATATGCCAATGACCTCCGTCATACCGGCTGTATAGGCTGGATGGCGTATGACTGCATATGGCCCGGTTGTTACAATGTGTTGCCCTTGGCGGATACTGAGCTGGAAAGTGAAAAAACGACCAAGGGTGCGATAACACCACCAGCGAATGAGACCACCCGTGACAGCGAGTGCGGTACCGAAAACGAAAGGGAAACCGATAGGTGTGTCACGTATTGTGGAAACAGAGTTGGGGTCCGTTGAATGATAGATAATTATGGCGATTTCTGCGAAAGAAAAAACCCAATAAAATGCCTGGTGCATGGTTCTATAAAACGTTTATGGGCAGGCGAAAGAACTCGCCTTTATGGTCGGAAACCCATATTTAACGAGCCGAGTGAAGATCCACTCGTTGAACGTTTGACGAATAACCTCTTTATTCGAAGGGACGTTTCCGGTCGTGAACGATACGTGCAGCGCGATAGCAGACGAGAGGATAAGTGGAACCTTGAGAAGGGACTCCATGATCATGAAGAGCACCTGAACTTTTCAACGCGTGCTTTTATACATGAATACATCGCTGGGCTGTAGTCAAGGGTCGAACCTTATGGCGATCATGTCGTCATAATGCGAAAGTCGGCGTTAGTGAAACAGGGTGTCACGGTGGGGGTGTGATTATGTCGTTGGTTTTGCATTCTTTTGAATTCAGCTCCATGGTACACATGCTAGGCCAGGCCAGATCACGATGGATCCCCGACTCCACGCAGCGGATAATCCTAGTTTGTGTGCTAAAACTGTTTTGAGGAAAGGGGTGAGACAGTGTCGTTAGTTCTGCGATTATTACGCTCGATGGCCCGCTTGCACGCACGCTGAGGTACATACATATGTAGATGGTTCCATGACTCCACACTGCCGTGGCAATCCCTAACTAGAGGAGAAAGTTTGAAATTTGAAACAAAGGTTGCCAATTACGAGTTGTTATTTGACTGCTTATCCAGCGGGAAAGGTCTCGAGCGCTGCGCTTCGCTTCTAGATCCGAGTCTGGTGGATTAATCTTGTTGAAATGTTGACGCGTTGACGATTGATTAGAGTGTTTTTGCTAAGAAATATCATTTAGGTTTTCACGATATAAAATGCCACTTGTTGTAGGATCCACCCCTAGTAGAGACACCATCCCTCTACGAATTGCATTCAAGTTGTAGACACTGGAGGAAAGACAGCAACGAGCTTGTGCCCGACCAAGATATCCCCGGCCTGTCAATGAAAGTCGTTTTCTGATCAGTCACCGGAACTACTAGTATCCTTGATGCGCTATAAACATTGTGGTATCAAGGTGAACAGTATTTCTCCACAAATTTCTGGGTGGGCAAAATGGGTTTCGATTCGTAATGCTAAGAGACTAATAGTATAAACGCACCTGCAGCCTCTCGCGAGCAGCACCAAACGTGGATTCCTCCATCTTGTTGCCGTCCTTGAATGCGATGAATGTAGGATACTGAGCAGCCATACAGATCAGTAGTCAGCGCAAGGTGATTGTTGTGTGCAAAGACATCCGATATTTACGCTCGTTATGCCACCAACTTCGAAGCTGATATCGTCGAGTTTTTCGGCATTAATGACGTAAAATTCGACCTTGTCCGACGAGAACTTGCTTGCGAGCTCATCAAAGGTGGGGGCGATGGCTTTGCAATGAGGGCAACTTTCGGACACGAAGTCTACGATGACAGTCTTCCCCTCCTCCATCATCTGTGGGCTTAAGTGTGATTTTCGTGCTATGCCACTGGCTATGAAGTGCCTACGATGGAAATGAACTGGCTATGAGATGTGATCGGTTTGACAGACATGGTGAGCAGGGTATTTCAAGGACTTGAACGGCACACTGCTGCTTGTGACTGACGATCGACAAATAAAACTAGTTCGTGGTTAACTACACATGTTGACCCGTCCGTGGAACTTTTTGGGAGTTCAACCTCAATTCACGATGCTGGCCGAATTCCCGAGCTGGAAGGTCTACCACATCTCGCAGATAACCGGTTCACTGGGGATCACCGCCCAACATTATTTGAAGGACGCTGATATCTCCTTCCAGGTAGTATGCTCGCCAACACAATGGCTGTCTGCTGCATTACTTGCGCCTCTTCAGATCTGATACCGCACCTGGGCCCATCTGAAATATCCACTTTCTATTGGATTCCCACTCGTTCCCACACCGCCGCTTGCATTAAAAATAATATCGTGTTTTGAGATTCATTCTGAAGACATCTCCATGCCCGTCAATGACGTGGCATGTACATTTCAAGGGGCTCTGTGTCTACGGCGAGGGATAACCCACAATATACCTCCACCAATTATGCAGAATCGCCACAAACTCTTCCGGACGCTCACAACATACCAACCTACTCGTCCTTCTCACTTCAATAGATTGGCACGACCCTCCATCAGCGCAGGATACCCCCTCCCTCTCTTCAGGCAACACGGAGTCATCCCCACGATTAAACAGAGCAGGCACAAGTAGCGTGCTGAGGATATGCTTTGCACCATACCCACTGTCGCCATACTACGCGCTTTCGATTACAGCGCTTGTCACCTTCTCCATCCCCTGCGCACCCCCTTGTGCGATCATCTCCCTCGCGCGCAGCCATTCCGGCCCGTTGCATACATCAGCTGTGAACCACCTAGCAACAGTTTTGTCGGCCACTAAGCTGATGTGTTTCTCCGTGTTGTAGTTGGGGTAAATGTGACATGACCATTCGTACTCGACGTCTTCTCGCGACTTTGACCAGTACTTGAAGCACCGACGAAAGACGAGGTAATTCTGGGGATTGTGCAAAAGGAAATGAAGGGCGATACGAGTGCCAAGGCCAAGGCCGATGAATGAGTGTACGAAGAACACATCATCACTTTTGGAGCCAGTAATTGTCTTCAGGAAGTGTCATGTGGCGAAATATATTCCGCTGTAGACGGGGAAATAAGTTTCAGCGTCTGCACAAAGTTATTCTTGTCAGCTGGCACAGGTCTGTAATTGCACATGGCGATGACATGATATCTCGCCATTCGAACATTTATCCTGTAATGATGGGGCCGCATGCCGCCTGAAACGATATTATTGATAGCGGCCAGATGATTCCGGTGAATGGTTGATCCTAATCTCCCCTAGATAGCCCTTTATGGACGAAGGAAGATAGTCGTTCCTAAAGGGTTGATGCTGAATTTCTCACATGACAGTAGTAGGGGAAAGACTAAGAAAGAAAATCGAAATACGCACTACGTATCGTCAACAAACATCAGGTTAGCCTAGTCGAATGACAATAGACGGGATTAAATAGAAAGTCGGAATCGAAAAAAGACTAAGCCAGTAATACAAAATTCATTGCACGTTTCTACAGTCTGGTTACCGGTGTCACCGTCAACAAAAGAAGAAACCGAGCGCTATCGTAAAATGAGATAAACCTGAAATGAATACCCTTTTGACTAATTCGGAGGAGGAAAGGGGGAGACGATCTCCTTGTATGAGCGTGTCATCTAGAATCTAGATCTAAGATTGAACAGTGAATAGTCGTCGCCATCGCAAACACCAATGTGTTAAGTGCTATGGGTTCAGTAGACCCCAGGTACCAGTCGGTACCTAACTACCTTCGCCCACCTCTCCCACTCGTCTCCGAAAGCTGATTTTAGTGCTTCATCCTCTTGGCTGATCCTGCGCACGATGTTTATCGCAATAAGTGACATCTGCGCCAGCCATGCCACCACAACCAATTTGAGTCCAGGAACATCTAAAATTCCGGAGTGTCTAAGCCATGAAGTGGGCGATCCGTGCAGGATTAAAATGCCAATGAGATGTATAATACCTGCTGTATATGATGGATGGCGTATGACAGTGTATGGTCCAGTCGTGACAATATGGTGCCCTTTGCGGACACTGAGTTGGAAGGTGAAAAAAACGTCCGAGGGTGCGATAGCACCACCAACGGACGAGACCTCCTGTGACGGCAAGTGCGGTGCCAAAAATGAAAGGGAAAGTAATGGGCATATCACGAATCCTGTGACCGACCGCATACTGTGTGATGGCCTGTATAACGGACAGAGAGTCCGTCGTGTGAGAGACGATAGTAGCGATCTCTGCGAAAGAAATAGCCCAGTAAATTGCCTGGCGCATCGCTCTGTAAAAATGATCGTGGACAAGCAATCAAAACACTTGCCTTCATGACCGGAAACCCGTATATAACAAGCCGAGTGAGGACCCACTCATTAAATGTTTGGTGGATAATCTCTTTACTCGGGGGGACGTTTGGGGGTGTGAACGATATTTGCTGCGTGATAGCAGACGAGAGAATAAGTGGAACTTTGAGAAGTGACACCATTTTCATGAAGAGCAGCTGACCTTTCAATGATTGCTTTTTATGCATGAATGCTTCGCTGAGGCTGAGGCTGTACCAAATGGTATCATATGATTGTGGTAAAGGTTGGCATTCATAACAACAGTCGTCACTCGCCTATCACATAGAATGTCAGTCTGTTTCAACCCTTCAAAATTTATACTTGACCTGTCATGCCGGAGAGAAGAAACGGACTAAACCAGTTGCAGGTACTAGCCGGTGAGTAGCATTGAATTTCTTGCCGATAACTGTCGGGAATAAATATCGCTTTGCATATAACGAGTAAGGGAGAAGATAGTGGACAAGTGCCGTCCCACGTATGTCGCTTAGGAGTTGACTTACGCTCCATGATATGCGTTCTGGGCATGATGGTTAAATAAGAGGTCATATGTAGGAATGACTAGCATCACGTACCGTAAGACCTCGACCATAGACGTAGTAAACGAGACGCCCGGATCGCAATTCAAAAGAAGTGTCACTTCGCAAGTTACTTGCTTGTCGTACACCCCTGGAAATGGTGGAAGTGAAGAATGAAGAGTTTAATTTAGGATAGCCTCCCCTGGGACAAACCGCCATCATTCCTGTCACCTCGTGAGTGTCCATTACTTCGCACAGGAACTGGCAAATCACTATACATCAAAAATGACTCACGAAGTCATGGGTCACCCACAAAGTGATGCCACGGCACGGACAATTGAAGGCAGCCGTTTCTTCTTACTAGTTGTTGTCTGTGTAAGCTACAGAACCCTCGTACATTCCGTACCGCAGCATTCGAGGTCGGATCGTATTCTTAGCAAGCAAACATTTCATCTGTTTCTTATCTAACTTGAAGTCCTTAGATATATCCATCTCGAAGCCGCACTGGAAGATTGAGAGATGGCGCTTGCTTGAAATTTCCATGATGATGACTTCACCTTGCGGTACTTTTGGCATCAAATAGCCTAGTTGCAGTGACGGGCGTGATGTCCGGTCCCGTCGAAGTTGGTAGATAATCTGCACAATCGGTCTCTGCAAGAAGTTCTGCAATGAAAGAATTATTCAGAACATATGTGACCTCTGCATTAGCATAGAACCGGAGGAAAAAACATGGTAAATGGGGCCTATTTAATACGCCTTACCGTATGTTATCGTTGCCTTGAGCGTTTCCCGGATGAACTGGCAACTCTCACGAGGTGAGTCACATGATTCGAATTTTGTCCAAACAGGACCTTATAGATTAGATAAAGCGGCGAGTACAACTTACTTTTAATCATACCGGTACATACAGACGAGTTAGAGTTACTAAAACCTCAGTCCGCTACACTACGAGTACGCGACTGAGTATACATTCCTTTCTTTCAGCTCTCGAACGAGTCCGTCCGTTCACTCCCGCGTGTCACTCTAGGATGAACAAAAGATGCTGGATTTCTCACATGACGGTAATACTAGTAGGGGAAAGACTAAGAAAGAAACTCGAAATACGCGCTATGTATTGTCAACAAATATCAGGTCAGCCTGGTAGTGGAATGACAATAGACGAAATTAAATAGAAAGTTAAAATCGAAAAAAGACTCAGCCTCTACAGTCTAGCTACCGACGTCACCGGAAACCAAAGAAAAAACCGAGCACTATCGTAGAATGAAATGAACTTGAAATGAATCCCCTTCAAAAGTTGACAATTTCGGAGGAGGAAAGGAAGCGACGATCTCCTCGTATGAGCGTGTCATCTAGATCTAAGATTGAACAGTGAATAGTTGTCACCATTGCGAAACACCAATGTGTCAAGTGCTATGGGTTCAGTAGACCCCAGGTACCAGTCGGTACCTAACTACCTTCGCCCACTTCTCCCACTCGTCTCCGAAAGCTGATTTCAGTACTTCATCCTCTTGGCTGACCCTGCACACGGTGTTTATCATAAGAATTGTCATCTGCGCTAGCCATGCCACCGCAACTAATTTGAGTCCAGGAACATCTAAAATTCCGGAGTGTCTAAGCCATGAGGTGGGCGATCCGTGCAGGATTACCATGCCAATGATCTGTATAATACCTGCTGTGTACGATGGATGGCGTATGACAGCGTATGGTCCAGTCGTGACAATAGAGTGCCCTTTGCGGATACTGAGTTGGAAGGTGAAAAAACATCCGAGGGTGCGAAAACACCACCAGCGGACGAGACCTCCTGTGACGGCAAGTGAGGTGCCCAAAACGAAAGGGAAAGTAATGGGCGTATCACAAATCCTGTGGCCGACCGCGTACTGTGTGATGGACTGTATAACGGACAGAGAGTCCGTCGCGTGAGAGGCAATGGTGGCGATCTCTGCGAGAGAAAAAGCCCAATAAATTGTCTGGCGTATCGCTCTGTAAAAATGATCATGGACAAGCAATCAAAACACTTGCCTTGATAACCGGATACCCGTATACAATATGCCGACTGAGGACCCACTCGTTAAATGTTTGGTGAATAATCTCTGTACTCGGGGGGACGTTTGGGGCTGTGAACGATATTTGCTGCGCGATAGCAGACAAGAGAATAAGTGGAACTTTGAGAAGTGACGCCATTTTCATGAAGATCAACTGACCTTTCAATGGTTGCTTTTTATGCATGAATGCTTTGCTGAGGCTGTACCAAATGGTATCATATGATTGTAGCAAAGGTCGGCAATCATAAAAACAGTCATCACTTGTCTATCATCGAATGTCAGTCTATTTCATCCCTTCAAAATTTATACTTAACTTGTCATGCCGGCGGGACTAAACCAGTTGCAGGTACTAGCCGATGAGTAGCATTGAATTTCTTGCCGATAACTGTCGGGAATAAATATCGCTTTGCATATAACGAGTAATGGAGAAGATAGTGGACAAGTGCCGTTCCACATATGTCCTTAGGGGTTGACTTACGCTCCATGATGTGCGTTCTGGGCATGATGGTTAAATAAGAGGTCGTATGTAGGAATGACTAGCATCACGTACCGAAAGACCTCGACCATAGACGTAGTAAACGAGATGCCCGGATCGCAATAAGTGTCACTTCGCTAGTTACTTGCTTGCCGTACACCCCTGGGAATGGTGGAAGTGAAGAATGAAGAGTTGCTAGCATCCCCTGGGACAAACCACCATCATTCCTGTCACCTCGTGAGTGCCCATTACTTCACACATGAACTGAAAAATCACTATACATCAAAAATGACTCACGAAGTCATGCGGCACAGACAATTGAAGGCAGCCGTTTCTTCTTACTAATTGTTGTCTGTGTAAGCTACAGAACCCTACATTCCGTAGTGCAGCATTCGAGATCGGATCATATTCGTAGCAAGCAAACATTTCATCTGTTTCTTATCTAACTTGAAGTCCTTGGATATATCCATCTCGAAGCCGCGCTAGAAGATTGAGACGTGGCGCTTGCTTGCAATTTCCACTTTGCGGTGCTTTTGGCATCAAATAGCCTAGTGCAGTGACGGGCGTGATGTCCGGTCCCGTCGAAGTTGGTAGATATTTGGCACAATCGGTCTCTGCAAGAAGTTCTGCAAGGAAAAAATTATTCAGAACATATGTGACCTCTGCATTAGCATAGAACCGGAGGAAAAGACATGGTAAATGGGACCTATATTCGAGCAGTTGGGCTCCCCAGAATCAGAGGTACATATAGTTGTTTCCCAAGTCGGAACCCTCCTCGATGGTAATATAAACGCACCTGCAGCCTCTCGCGAACAGCACCAAACGTGGATTCCTCCATCTCGTTACCATCCTTGAATGCGCGATTACAGCACTTGCCATCCCCTGGGCATTGCGCAACCCCTTGTACGATCACCTCCTTCACGTGCAGCCATTCCGGCCCATTGCATACATCAGCTGCGAACCACCTAGCAACAGCTTTGTCGGTCACTAAGCTGATGTGTTGTAGCTGAGGTAAATGTGGCATGACTATTCGTACTCGACGTCTTCTCGCGACTTTGACCAGTACTTGAAGCCAGCACCGTCGAAAGACGAGGTAATTCTGGGGATTGTGCAAAAGGAAATCAAGGGCGATACGAATGCCTAGGCCAAGGCTGATGAATGAGTGTACGAGTGGGATGCTTAGATGCGCAAGGAAGGCACGAAGGTCAGCGGAGTGACTTGACCGTTATCTTCGTCACACTTTTAACGGAGTTAGACGAGTAGCCTCGAGGTCACAATCATAGAGCAGCCTGAGCATGCGACGGTTGAAACATTAATTTGCCAGCAGAACTTGAAGATGCGGTACTTTGGGTATCGAAGTGTCAACATTACCACGGTCGGATCCTAAATGTGAGGCTTCAATTTTGAAGGTTGACAAATGCGTCGTTGATGAATCCGAGGATGGTGTTAGATATTTCGTTATTCCCCTCCAAGAAATAGTGGAGGTAGCTTCCGTCATTCGAAAGCGATACATCAATCAAGGAATTGTCATCACTTTTGGAACCAGTGACTGTCGACTCTACGAAGTAGGGAGGCTTCTGTACGCACGAAATGTACAGGCACCTGGTCAGAAGATTTCACATTGTGATATTGACGCCCAATAACTAGTCTCTCTGATAAGTCGTTTGCATTATACACTGTTTTTGACCAACAATGTCGAGTGGAGAAAGATGGGGAAAAGACGGTATGTAGTGTGTAAGAAGGTGCCTGCACCGTCGGTGTCTCTGAGTCAGTGCGAGATTACCACCTGACAAGCGATGCAAACTGGCGAGGGCCCACTGCCGCAGCAAAGCACATATGTGACGCGAGGCCGTTGTGCATGACAGGGTTGCCTCACAATGTCCCATTTGCATTCGACCATGATGTGACAGTAAAAAATCTGAAGTTATTGCAAGACAAAGTTGCAGAAGAGAACGACTTCGGACGATGAGGGGGTTCTTGGCCGAGGACAGAGCGGTCAGACTGACATTTGAACACAAATTTGTGAGCGATCACAGAGACAGAGAAGATCACACGTTGACAAGAAAAGACAGTGAGGACAGAATGTAATAGAATATAGACGCACACACTGGCGGTGCGAGAAGCGTTGTATGAGTTGTCAAGGACACCGTGATGAGCCACAGTATGGGCGAAAAAATGAACACATACAGAGCACATATCACAGCCATAAGAGTGCTGGTGCCGCCCCCAAGAATCATGGATGAGAATACACCAATGTACAGTGTAAATGAACAGCACTGGGGACCAGTGCAGTACTGGAATTGGACTGAGGGAGGGAGTTCACAGCACATGAGCGCATACAGGAGCTCGGTTAAGTAGAAAACAAATCATTAGACACAGGAGGTAACGAGAACAAGGTGCATGTCCAGCATCAACACAATGGCGTAGCGTGGAATACAGCATACGACCTTGTAATCAGGCAGGCAGAGTCGGGGATTGGTGGCTCGCCACTGCTACGATCTGATAGGAGGTGTCATGTGGTAAAGTATATTCCACTGTAGATGGGGGAACAGGTTCCGGCCGCGTCAGTGCAAGCATCTGCACAAAGTTATTCTTGTCAGTTGGCACAGGTCCGTAATTGCACCATATGGCGATGATTTGTTATCTCACCATTCGAACATTTGATCCTGTAATGACATGGGGGATTGGGGGGGGCATGGCGCCTGAAACGATGCCGCCGGATGATTCCGGTGAATGGTTGATCCTAGTCTCTCTTAAATATAGTCGTGCCTTAAGGGTTGATCGAGATCCTGAATTTCTCACATGACGTAGGGGAAAAAAAGAAAGTCGAAATATGTACTATGTCAACAAATATCAGGTTAGCATAGAATGTCATGTACAATAGATGAGACTGATGGGTCTCGCACGATTCAAGGAGGCGCACGCACGCCGGAATAGCCAAAAACGGTCCCTCGATACGCAGAGGAGACCAGCTGAAATAAATTATAATTGACTAGCAGTATGACGCGGTAAACAGTAGTAGAAAATCGAAATTGAAAGACCAAGTTAGTAATACAAAATCTATAGCACATCCCTACAGTCTGGCTACCAGCGCTACCGTCAACCAAAGAAGAAACCGAGCGCTATCGTAGAATGAAATGAACTTGAAATGAATCCCCTTCAATGTCGGAGGAGGAAAGGGGGCGACTAAATTCAGGTGCTATGGGTTCAGTAGACGCCAGGCACCAATCGGTACCTGACTACCTTCGCCCACCTCTCCCACTCGTCTCTGAAAGCCGATTTCAGTGCTTCATCCTCTTGGCTGATCCTGCACACGATGTTTATCATAACAACTGACATCTGCGCCAGCCATGCCACCACAACTAATTTGAGTCCAGGAACATCTAAAATTCCGGAGCGTCTAAGCCATGAAGTGGGCGATCCGTGCAGAATTAGCATGCCGGTGAGGTGTATAAAAGCTGCTGTATATGATGGATGGCGTATGACAGCATATGGTCCAGTCGTGACAATAGAGTGCCCTTGGCGGACACTGAGTTGGAAGGTGAAAAAACGTCCGAGGGTGCGATAACACCACCAGCGGATGACACCTCCTGTGATGGCAAGTGCGGTGCCCAAAATGAAAGGGAAAGTAATGGGTGTATCGAGAATCCTATGGCCGACCGCATACTGTGTGATGGCCTGTATAACGGACAGAGAGTCGATTGCATGAGAGGCAATGGTAGCGATCTCTGCTAAAGAAACAGCCCAGTAAATTGCCTGGCGCATCGCTCTGTAAAAATGACCGTGGACAAACAACCAAAACACTTGCCTTCAAAACCGGAAACCCGTATTTAATAGTCCGAGTGAAAACCCACTCATTAAATGTTTGGTGGATAATCTCTTTACTCGGGGGGACGTGTGGGGGAGTGAGCGATATTTGCAGCATGATAGCAGACGAGAGGATAAGTGGAACTTTGAGAAGTGACGCCATGTTCATGAAGAGCAACTGACCTTTCAATGGTCGCTTTTTATGCATGAATACTTCGCTGAGGCTGTACCCAATGGCTGACGCTAGCGCAACAGAGTATCATGACTTGTTCATTGCTTCGCACAGGAACTGACAAATCCAGCCAGGGGGGCGGGTTAACGTTGGCGTTTTACAATGTTTCATGACAACTGACAAATCATTGCTGTATATCAAAAATGACTCACGAAGTCATGCACATGGGTCACCCATAGTGCTGTAGGCAGAACTATTTGCGGGTAGTTCCGCCGGCAGAACTGGCAGAACACGGCAGTAGTAGGGTTGTGCCAACCCACGAAGTGATGGCCCGCCACGGACAATTGAAGGTAGCCGTTTCTTCTTACTAATCATTGTTGTCCGGGTAAGCTACAGAACCCTACATTCCGTAGTGCAGCATTCGAGGTCAGATCATTTTCGTCAGCGGTACTACCGTCCGTGACGAAAATGATCTGACCTCGAATGCTTGCTTGCTACTAGCAAGCAAGCATTTCCATCAGTTTCTTACCTAACTTGAAGATCTCGAAGCATCATCAAAGTCCATTACCGCTGCTGTCGACTGCCTCACTCACTGTGCACCCGTCTACCTGGAATTCCTGCGGACCAGCATCCGGTGATTAACCTGGTACGTGTTTTGTGTATGTTGTAGACTTCGGCAAGCGAGCAAAGTCGCTAAAACTGCTTCTTGTTATGATCATCGGGTCGGACCGCCGTGAGAGTATTCCAGGACCTAGAATAGGTACTGGTATAGCAAAATTAATTGTCTATCACACAGGGCCGGTTTGATACCCGGTCCGGTCTAAACCCGTAAAATATCAACAGCATCACTGAAAACCAACGCCATGGTCATGAGGCGTCTATGCAATGCCTTATTCAATGGTGAGACCCCAAGGCCTCGGGCCCCCCACGCGTACATACATGGAGTCACAGTAAGCCTGAGTAAAAATACGAAAGCACTAAACCAAATATCGTCGTCGCCGAGTCCAACGCTCTTTCCCTTTTCTATGAGGTCCAGAACTCCGGCCAACCTCCGCCTGGACGGGGGAAATGACCTTGATACTAATCTCACCTTCCCGAGCCTACAATTTGGCCACATCAGACCGTTGCTGTATTCAAACGAAGAACACGTACCCATGTCAAAGTAAGCCGATCCAGTTCTAAGAACATTCTGGAGTCACGCGGCATCGGAAAAGGTGTACGACAGACAGTCGCAGTGTATGCATGATTTGAGAAGATTTCTCCAGAGTCAGTCATTCGAGCTGGCTTGCAGATGAAAAAATCTGGCGAGTCGGGATCATTGATACTTTGCGAACGAGCAATGACCCGCTTATTGAAGTCCCAGATGTGGACGTAGAAGTAGCTCTCAGTTGAGAGCACTTCTAGTCTTTGACCAGGATCAGGAACACGATCTTGGGGAAGAGCATAGGCCATTTTGCTACCAAACACACTGATATGGCAGTTTCTGTCGTGCGGAAAATAGTACACGTGCTGAGGTCCCCAGTTTGACCAAGGAACATTGATGGGCGTATCCGAGTGCAAGGCCATATCAGAGAAGATGGCCATATCGATGACTAGGATAGCGTCCCCCGCGAAGGAAAGAAATTCTAAAACCATAATCTGCGACTCCAGGGATGGCACGTAGCTGGGCATGAGGTCTGAGCGTGCTACTTTACCATGGAATGATGGGTGGACATGAATAAGGATGCCCAACAAGGATGAATCATAGCAGCTCTTCGGAAGGTGATATGTGATTCGGCGTTGAGGCGCCCCATCAAGCCCTTGTAACGTGTACAGGTATATCAAGCCTGTGTGGCCAATGACAACAATCTTCTGTTCGTCAACTGGATAGTAATAACGATCCATTTGACATAAATAATGCTGCTGATGTTGAGCAGCAGAATTTTCACAAACAGAGGGAACTTACACTATTTGCATATCCCTTCCTCCAATTGATCACTTGTATGAATATGCCGGACATCAAGTCATCCGCGCCATCATCCGTGCCATCATCCGTGCCATCATCCGCGCCATCTGTGCAATAAAAGACAAATACACGATCACCACAGATTACGGGGCTCTGCGCAAAATCAGCACGGTAATATCCAGGTGCATCAAAAGTATGTTTGCACTCCAAGGAAGCGCACACAGCATTCGGATGCGGACGCTGGGATGAAGCCAGTCGAAACTCCACCGAAAAAAACATGGTGATCTCGTTCTGCATCGGTCACAGTGATACAATGGGGCTCAGAAATACGGCCATAAGATCCTGCAGTGGATCGAAGGCAACAAAGCCCGGGGGCCAGTGCTGTGGAAATAAATCATTTGTAGACCATGCACGGGAGAGTTTGGGATCCGTTCTACAGTCCTGGATGTGGAATGTGTCCAATGTCATGCCCGGGTCTGTCCACCAAAGCCCACATTTCACAAATTGGGATGGCATGGGAAAGGTAGCAGCAGTAACCAAGGTTTCAAAGATAGTGTTCGCTTGAAAGTCAGATCGCCACAAAAATGCCAATTTCTTGAGCGAACACATCTTTCCGGAAATGCCGTTCGAGTGCATGGCACCAGTCTCAGTACTAATCAAGCCCTGAGCATAAAGTTCAAGCTTGTATTGAATGTCAACAGAATTCCAGACCACAGTGCAAAAGGTATTACAGGTCTAGCATGATGAAAAGTTAGCCCTGGAGGAAATGTGAAACAAGAGAAATAGCGGACCATTGCACAGCGATTAATGTCCTTGGGGTTAAGGAGGGTTAGAATGCGACATATGAGTTCTGTAGGAAGCGACAAGAATCCAACCGTCATCGTCATGGTTGTAGAAGAAGAGGGGATTTCGAATTTGAAAATTTTTAGGAGGCCGATTTGTCTCCTCTCCTGGGCGGGAGCAACAAAACAATTCTCATTTGGGATATGAGCGCTTGAGCCTCTGGCAGTTACGTAGCTTTGCTCTGTGTGAAGGCCGTGACACGTTAGATGTGATTCAAATTCATACTCAAATATCGAACGATGACGATGCAAGCAAGTGAGATTGATGATGCGTAAGATTGTCCCAACAGGAACCATAATCGTGGTATATGCTAGTTCAATGTCAATGCAAATGATGACGATGATAAGAAAGTCGAAAAAAGAAAGAGAGAGAAAGTCGAAATCCAAACGAATCGAATCGACTAATGCAAAATCCACGCACATCTTTGTATGCAGCTTGAAGTATATGCGTCAGTGTCTTCAACCAAAAAACAAACAGAAAGAAAAAAAAACGTTCGAGCGCTGTCGTGGAATTAAAAGAAAAGTCGTAGTACCAAAGAGCGACTAGGCGGAACGTCTTAATAAATATGCAGGTGAAAATCAAAAAAATGGATGCACGTCATGAAGTCATCGTACGTGTTATCGCGCGCTCTTCCAGCTCGATGGGGGAGCAGCTTTTCGTCCGGGATTCCTACCAGGCATCGGTGGCTGCAAGTTCGAAGGCTGAGAAGCGCCAGTCTTGGCGCGCGGTCGTGAACCTCCTCCATAGGAACTCGCAGGATTGTTCGGGACGCCGTGCCCAGATGGCGTGTGGCTCGAACGGGAGGACATTGATGGGCCAAACGACTCCCCGTACACACTCCTCGACCCTCCTCCGAACTCACTCTGCGTACTGTTGATCCGACCGGGGAACATGACGGAGCCCGTGGACCACTGGTTTGGCATCATACCAGGCATGCTCATCCCAGGGACGCCCAGCATACTCATCCCGCCCCCTCCCATTCCGCTGTACACGCTACCTCCACCACCCCCATACACAGACCCACCGCCGATATTGGACCCTCGTTCCCACTCGTCTCCGGCTAACGCCATCGCATGTTGAGCCACTGCCATTTGGTACGCTTGCTTCGCGATCATCATCGCGCGCTGGTGAGCAACGAAGTAGCTCTGGTCGGGGCTGAACTGAGAAGCCACCATAGGCCCCATACCTGTCGGCATGGGCTGCTGCCACGGCCCCCACGCAGGAGCATTCATCCCAGGCATCATGCCATCCATGCCCATCATGGGATTGATGCTCATCCGCTGTCCATGCTGAGGCACAAGATCTTCGTCGGAACCATTATGCACAATGGGTCCACGACCATTGACGATTTTCCCGAACTACGATCAAAAAAAATCAGGGCGACGAATAACAATCACAAAAGATAACACAAACCTCAATAGCAGACTTCGCTTCATTCCGTCTCCTCTCATTCCGCTTCTCCTCATCATCAGCGTCATTCTTCACCCTCTCACGACCACGCGGCAGATCATCTCCAAAGCTCACAGATGACCGCTTCGCATTCGCCCCGCGCGCCTTGAGCGTCGAGTCCGCATCGCTTCCATCCCTCAGCCCAATGTTCACCCCAATATCACTACCATCATGTGGAGTGAACGGCGCACCACGACCACTGCTGGAGTCACCTGTTGAGCTACCGGCGGGGCTCTGGCCTCGTAAAGAACTGTTGCTGGCGAATGGGCGGGAGGGCATGAGTGACTGCGATTGCGACCTTGGTGCTGCGGGGATCCCAGGCCTTGCGGAAGGCGCAAGGGAGACAAGCGTGCCTGACGGTGGCCGAGACATTCTGCTATCCAACACACTTGGCGTCGAAGGAGGGCGTGTCTTGTATAAGTCCTTCGAAGACCCCCAACTGGCTTTCACGGAAGGTGAATCAGGTACAGCGGTGATGAGAGGGACAGGTGGGACACGAGAAGAGCGCGAGGAACGAGAAGTTGAGACGACGGAAGAAACATCTGACTTGTCGGTTGATGGTACCTTGGACTGCTGAGCTAGGATACCTGCACGAGAACGAGGAGAGAATGAAGACTTGGTGGGAGAAGGAGATCGTTGCGGAGAAGGAGCCCTTTTGGAGACGGTGGAGAACGTCGCTGTCGGCGAGGCTGATGATACTGCCTGAGAACGAGGACGGGAAGAGAATGAAGACTTGATAGGAGAAGGAGATCGTTGTGGAGAAGGAGGCCTTTTGGAGACGGTGGAGAATGTCGCTGTCGGCGAGGCTGGTGATACTGCCTGAGAGAGATCAGTGGTATATCGACGCGGAGGGCGTGAGGTGACGCTGAAAGAAGCCGGTGGTTTATACTCTCGAACAGGCGTTGGTACAATGCGGTCGTCACGAGGAGATTCTGGCTTGTCATCAGCACTTGGCAAACGTTCGACAGCAGGTGGCGGAACGGCGTTCAGGGGCGGCACTTGTTGGGAAGGTTGTGTAGGCGACTGTGAGGAATCTCGTGATTGATCAAAGGAAGTAACGAGTCTGATGGCGTCCTTCAAATCATCATCAACCTCAATTGGTGAAGAGGATGGCCGAGGGATGGACCCAACATCGCTGCTCGACTTCTTATGGCGGGTGGGAGAAGGAACCTTGGGAGTTGGGCCAGCAGGTGAACGGGGAGTTTCCTGAGCAAAACTCTCAGCCATGCGACTCGGCGTCAAGCTGATAACAGGGGGAGGAGCAAAGGGCTCGTCCCTATCCACTTCACGTTCCTTACCCTTTGTAGACGGTTTTTTCACTGAATGCTCGTGCCTCAGGACAGGCGTGAGCATCGGAGGACTTCCTACGAGTGATTTGATATCAATCAGGGGCTTCGCGGGCATCCGAGGCCGCGAGGCAGCGGATCTGTTAGTGGATATGGATGCAGAACTTCCCGGTCTGCGTGGTGCAACGAGCGCGGACAAAGGCATGTCTTCAGAATCATTATCCGAATCTGATGAAGTATCGGAGTCGTCATCCTTCACCGCTCTTGGTGACAAAGGCGACGACGAAGATTTATCTGAAGCTAAAAGTCATGTTTAGAAACAAGAATATTGATAACTTGTATACTTGCCTGATGATGCGGCAGAAGCGTTTACAGCAGCCAAAGTCGATGCACGACGGGCAGCAGCATTGGGTGTAAGAGCACTAGTGGAGGCAGATGCTCTCGCTCGCATGGCAGCCATGTTGTCAGGCTGCCGTAGCTGCACATTGTCCGATTTTGACCATCTCGGAGGAACTGGCCGTCGAGCCTGAGCGTTCGATGCAGTGGGTGCATGCCCCGCATCGGACTGCGAGCGCGGACCAGGGCGACGAGTCACGGTGCGTTTGCGACTGGGCTTGATAGGCACGCCATCACTATCCACTTCTTCATTAGATTCGTCAGATTCATCCGACTCTGAAGTACTAGTGTCCAAAGCGGACGAAGTTCGGTTAACCAAGATGGACAGCTGGGTGGTAGTTGAATCACGATTAGATGATAGGTGGTGTTCACTTCCGGTAGGCGTTGAAACCGTAGAAGCCCGCTGTCTGGACATATTTTCAGCACGAAGAGTATCGAGGGAAGAAGGGGGTCGGAATGAAGGTACAGGGGAATTTGCACGGCTCCGACGAGCTTGTGCTTCACGAAATGCTGCAACAGATATCCTTTGAGAGGAATCTGAAGCAACACTGTCTCCGCGCGGCCGTGGCCGGACAGGAGGAAGCGGAAGCTCGACATTTGGAACATCAGCTAGAGAAGGGGGCGACTCGGAACGAACGTGGCGGAAAGCTTTCAAATTAAAATTCTCCCTCGGTGAGGGACTTGGAGTGGGAGGAGCTGCAATAGTTGCTGGTGGCGGGGCAGGTTTCGATTTAGTACGCTCTCTAGCCCACGAGAATAACCCGCCAGATTTTTTTGGATTAGGTGGCATCGAAGAAGAAGACGGGGGTGCACTGTGTATCTCATTCCGTGCGATGACGGAAGGGGTATCCAAGCCGGATTGATGGCGCGTGTTTTCATTGGGAAGCGAAAGTGTGGAATTAATGCTGGGGTCGTGGTATGCTCCAAAGAAGAACGGTTTTGGTGGGGAAGGCGGGAGGTCGTGCCCTGAATCAGAGACAACGCTGGATATATGTGTGCGTGGCGGGCTATCGTTGAGAGAGAATACGCTTGTGGAGGTGCCTGAGACATGTGGCTGATGTACATGTCTCCGACGGAATGGCAGTTTCAGCTTGCTCGATGAAGCGACTGCTGGACCGGTATAAACTGCGGCCGGAATAGACTTTAGAGACTTGTCTGGAAAGACATAATCTGGTTCTGAAGAGACTACGGTGCCACTAGAGATGGAAGCCGTAGAAGTCGGCGTCGTTGGGACGTTTAAATTGGATGTTGCGCTGCGAGCACCGGACTGCCTATCTCGTTTAGCAAATATTCCTGCAAGCAATGGCATGAAGAGGGTCAGCAGCAGAAAAGCAGCAGTCCGAATGGTGAATGAAAGAAAGAGCAAGAAATGAAAGGTCGATGTTCGCGATGCCGGGTATGACAAGTTAACAGGGATTGTTTGTCTTTGTTTTCTTCTGCTCCCATTTAGAATGCAAAGTAAAATTGGAACCGACCTGGCGTGACGCGGACGACGAGCATCAGGCTACAGCACAGGGCGACAGAGCGGCCGTACAGGCTACTGTATTAACCGAAAACGCCTAGACTTATCGCCTTGCATACGCATAATCTGTGTTTCATCGAAGTACAACGTTTCAGATCCTACGAATCAAAAAATAGAATCAGTTCCTGCGTACTCTCACAGTCACCGTGATGTTGCCCAACGAAGCACGGCAGATCCTCTCCGGCCACTCGTCCCCGCATTCATATCCAACCATCTCAATAACGCTCTTGATTCACTTTGTATAAACTCACGAAGCTCGATGTGCAGCCGCGGCAGAAGAGAACATGGGAAGTAGTCATTATTTTTTGATACGACTCGCGATTATAGGCGCTATACTAGGTTTGTATCGAGACACGTTGCTTCCCATGACGGCAAGCTTCCATTCGCACTAATAGCGGGATTTCTCTTACTTATCTTTGTGGTGCCAGCATCCGAAGATAGGTCACGTTTGTGCGAGCTAAGCATAATGCGGCTACGCGCAGTGTATGGTAAGCCAAAAGTCGTTATACATGATGTAATTTATACATTGATTTCCCCATATCATAACCAGACGATCCCTTCCATGACCTCTTCATATTATTACAACGCAATTGATTGTCTCTTGTCTAGTAAGTTGCCTTTAAGCAACAACTTCGCATTCCGTCATGTACGAACCCATCAATTTCTACCCGCGACAATCGGTGAGGGTGCACGACATCAAACACGAGGTACTCACGTGCAGACTTAACGCATCGGCGCCCGTGGCATGCCCTACCTTCTTCCCGTCCTTGAACACCATATAAGTAGGGACCTATAATATTCTTCGGTTTCAATTGGCTCCACAAAGACATCATGTTGAAAATACATACAACGCGTACATCAGCTTCCATCACCACGTCCTCCAGTTCATCCACGTTCACACGATAGAAATCCACGCCGATGCGAACGAATGTGTCAGAGAGCTCGGAGAATTGCTGAGAAGTCGACCGGCATAAGCCACTCCAGTCTGCGTGGAAATCTATCAATACGGTTTTACCGCTGTTGATCTGGGAGCGACAGTGAGAAAAGGAGTTTAAGAATGCATGGAATAGGCACTCACGATTCTTGTGAAGTCTTGGGCATCGTCTATGGGGTTGAAAGGCATATTACGACCTTGGTCCAAGTGTAATGAGAATATATGTATTTTATATGTAATACGGAAGAGTGAGACAAGGGTATGACAGAACAAACAAACAAAAGGGGGTTGAAGAAAAGTACAAAGAGGATGTCAAAGGATGTCGGAGGATGTATATCGATTGGAATGGGGACTGGGAGAACTTCATTTCAGCTATGCACGTCACCGTGACGTCGAGGCCCCTTTAAGTGGCTGCCTGCAGGATTAGGTCTAGGTCAATCGATTAGTGATAAGATAACGAATATTCGAATTGCAGGTATCACTTTATCCGGAGGCCTGGACCTGAGAAAAACCTCCCAGTAATCACAAAGGCTGCACAGCAAGATCAACTTGAGACCCTTCTGAGACTCCGCGGCCACAAAATGGGGTATCTGATAAGTACAAGACGACAATGGGCGCCCATTGTCTTTGCTACTCACGGGCACAATTTCGCAACTGGAACCGTCCAGTTCCGAAGACGATGTTGTCGTATGTGTCGGACTGAGCGAGTTATTGGAAGTGGGGGGACTATGCATAGACATCAGTAATCAATGATAGCTTCATTTCCTGGGCATTCGATCTGTTCGATGAAATAATTGTCAGCCTATGTCAACGGTATGTCAATGATACGTGTGCCTACGAGTTCTTGGATAACGATAACCGAATCGCTTGCCGCCAAAAGTGAGTCAGAAGTCTAAGCAGGTTTGGTAGGATATTC
This sequence comes from Suillus subalutaceus, assembly GCF_016647625.1. Taxonomy (NCBI): domain Eukaryota; kingdom Fungi; phylum Basidiomycota; class Agaricomycetes; order Boletales; family Suillaceae; genus Suillus; species Suillus subalutaceus. The sequence goes on along the minus strand of NW_024540385.1, from coordinate 72,153 downwards.
GATTAACTTTCTATACGTCTGCGGTCTGCCTAATAATACTACGAGACTATGGAATATAATGAGGCTGATCATCAAGTAGTTGATTCGACTCATCAGTATAGTATGCGGATGGTGAACCTCTCGATAATCGGTGATGGATCCAAAGATACCGATGACATTATTGTGTTCAGAGACTCGCAAATGAATTACTGGTCCTCATTATGATTTGAGCCCAAGTGATTGCTGGAGGAAAGGTGATCATCACTGTAAAGAGTTCGACGGATCGATCATGGTGATGGTAGTTAATTCACTAACTAGTTAGACATGCTTTTATATCTAAGCGAGAAGGTCAGCGGAGTGCTGATTACCTTTTTGGGTTAAGTGGTGCAATGTCAAGATTATTAATTCCTGTGTTGGGCGTCGTTGGCAGCGTCGACCTCGGTAAGTAAACGCAGTCGGTACCGCCTGCGTCGTCGAGCTCAACCATCAATTGCAACGTGTCACGACGTCGCTAATAGCTCCTATCAGCTAGACCATGGCACCCAACTTCTTTTCAAAGCTCGTGAAGCCTAGTACGTCTTCATCTCCGAGCGGAAGAGAGAATACGACTGCTCCATCCCGTCAAAACATTCACGCATCTCCACATTCTCAAAATATTTCACACCCATCTCTTCCTGACCCCGCCAGTGACAATTCTAGTACAAAAGGCAGTGTCAAAATTGGTATAATTCCACCTTCCCCTCGTTCAGCCCTTTCTACTTTTCCTGATCCTCCTCCGCAAGACCACCCTCCTGATACATCTCAACATCGACGTGCCCGCTCACAGGACAGGATGGTCCCAGATAGACATGCTTTATCCTTCGCTGCTCGTCCCATGACAAGTGACTCGTCTTTGTCCACAGATGACATGCTTCCAACTCCAACCCCCTCTCGTTCTCGTCCTGAAGAATGGAAGACAAGCGCTGACAGCTCACCCAAAGCCTCTCATCAGCTGACACCTGCATCGTCCACCGGGAACCTGAAAGCCCTTATAGACAAGCGCACCAACACTCATCCTTCAAATACTCACAAGGTGGTCGATAGAACTCCCTCAAAGAAGTCACTACGCAATAGGACACAGCCCCCAGCTCCACTCGATTTCGATCACTCCCAGAGTAATACTCGTTCCGATGCGCACCGGCGAACTGGTCGCCACGAACACAATGCCGTCATAATTGAAAATGGCCTCGTGGACTCACCCACCGCAATAAGCCATGCCCAAAGAGGCACCCATCATCAACAGGAGCTTTTACCTACCCTCACCGACGCCGACGCAAGATCCATCCGCTCAGCTAATAGTTCAGCTTCAAAGAAGAAGAAAGGTTGGCGTCGTCCTTCACTCACTACTCCCACTCGCAAACATCCTGGTGTTGCTCCTGCTACAGCCGCTTCTAGTCTCACCATGTCCAATACTGGTTCTCAAATCTCCCCTGTTTCTCCTCTTTCAAATTCGGCATCAAAAAAAGTTACCAATGGAACGGTCAGATCAAATGGTTCCGCTCGCTCTGCGATGCAGTATGCCGCTTCTGCCTCCGTGACGTCTATGCCCAGTCCTGTCGATGCCAGCGCTCGCACGAGGCACCCCTTGTCCAGTCGAGATGACTTTTCAGACGGCCAGACAGACACGTTTGCTTCCAGCGAAGAGAGCGAGGGGTCGGATGACGAACTTGATATTAATGAAGATATTCCCGTCACGGGTTTCGCCGTTGCAAGCAGCAAGCGTAATGCAGACTTCCACGAGTTGTTCCCTAGTATTCCCGAAGGCGATTATCTCATCGAAGGTTTGTCCCATTTTGAAAATGTCAAATATCTGCTTCATATCTTGTAGATTATGGGTGCGCATTACAGCGCGAGATCCTCATCCAAGGCCGGATATACATCTCAGAGAACCACATATGTTTCCATGCGAACATTTTCGGGTGGATCACCGACGTACGTTGCACGCGGTTATACATTCTTGCAAATTAAGTGATACCCCCACAGCTGTCAATCCCAATATACGAAATAACCGCTCTCGAGAAGAAGATGACAGCATTTGTCATCCCCAATGCCATCCAAATAACCACCCGACAGGCAAAATACACCTTTGCCTCGTTCCTCTCCCGTGATACGACTTATGACGTGATCGCCAATATCTGGCGACTCTCCCGTCCTGATGATACTCTAAGTCAAAACGGCTCGTCTGGCAACATCATTTCGCCCGCTAGTACTTCTGATGTTTCAGGTCCCCTGGTCACGAGCGGAGGCAAAGAAACAGCTCCTGTGGCTCGCTTTAACAAAAACAAAGTCACGCACTGCGCATGCTCGAAGAATGCACAGCATCTTAATGAGATCGCGCTAGAAACAGTATTACCTGGGACACCGGACAAGATTTATAACCTGATGTTTGCGAGTGGGTTTATCAAGGATTTTATGCGGGTGGATCAGAAGCTTATGGGTGGGTGGCATCTCACTTTACCCGCGAATCACTGGCACTAATGCTTCCCATTCAGATGTGCAGATATCGGATTGGATTCCCACAGGCGACAACTTGAAGCTTTTGGCGCGGAATATGTCATATATTAAGCCCCTGAACAATAGCGTCGGCCCGAAGCAAACAAAGTGCGAGATCCACGATGAAACCTTGACCTGTGACTTTGATGACCACGTCGTGATGTTGACGACGACGAAGACACCCGACGTGCCTAGCGGAGGCGTGTTCACCGTCAAGACGAAGACATGCTTAATGTGGGCAAGCGCTATTTCCACACGGGTGATCGTCACCACGCAAGTAGATTGGACTGGGAGAAGTTTCATTAAAGGTTTGCTATTCTCTCTTCCCACAACATCTTGTGCTCACGCTCGCAATACGCAAAGGTCTGATCGAAAAGTCAGCAATAGACGGTCAAAAGGTATACCACTCCGACCTCGACAAAGCCATGCGGATGTACATCCAAGAACACCAATCCGAATTCATCCCAGCAGGCGTAGACCCAACAGCCGTGGCACCCGTCGAGCCCCTCAGCCCCGTAATCGAATTCATGAACCCCACTCTCCTCGGTGGCTCTTCGGGCATCTCAGACGCGGCAGCCCGCAAGGCACGCGAACACGAACGTAACAGACGTGGGCTTCAATGGGCATATGAGACGTTTGATGGTGCCTACGGCGTTGCGACGCGCTCTACGTTTGGAGCGCTTGAACTTGTCAAGGAAGCTTGGGAACAGAGCTCGGCGATGACGATTTTATATTTCGTTATTGTTATTCTTGTGTTTAGTAATCTGTGGACATTGATGCTTGTGGGTCAGAGGGAGGAAGCGGGGAGAAGGAAGGAGGCGAAGAGGACTGAGGAGAGGGAGAAGTGGGTGCAGGATATTGTTTCTCGGATTTGGGAGGAGTTGGCTGTTGGGAGGGCGAGAGGTAATATTGGGCCTTTTGGTGGTGGGGCTGTTGGTGATGGGTCGGTACTTGTGAGTCAAGTGGGCGGTGATTGGAGGTCGGAGGTGGATTCTATCACTTCGACGTTGAATGCTGTTGAGGAGCGGGTAAGACTCTTACGGGAGAGTCTGGATGCTCTGGATTAACTCATGGGAGATCTACGCTCTTATGTACATACTACGCTTATTATTGTAGACACTGGCTAACTTCTCGGCGCCAGCCCCTACTCGGTTATTCTTATTTTGTGTCCATCGAATTAAACGCAAGCTGATCTTTTTGTTTAATTTTGCATTGGCAAATAACTGCTAATCCCCCGTAATTCTACTGTTAGTACATGATGTTCTTCGACTCGTAGACACCAGTCTTAGTCAAGTGGTAAGGGTGACAGAATAGAAATCTGTCGACAAGGTTCGAAACCTGCTCAACAATGTTTTTCCTTTTACCACGCCTTGAACATTCAAATATTCACTCATGGACGGATCCTTCAAGGTCTATCTCATCACACCCAACTGGCAGATTAGAAATCTGTTCTCAAAGGTGTTGCAGATTTGAAATATGATTTTCCCTCACCTTGACCAGTTCTTCGGAGGTTCTCAAACTTAGGAAGCACCCTGGCCGAAGTGCACTGGTCACCACAACAGAATCGAATTCTGTTTCTCTTCAACTGCGCCGGTTCGAGACCTGCTGATGAGACAAGGTTTTTTCCTATAGGAACGCGCCTTGACATTCACTCATGGATGGTTTCGTTGGAGATGCATATGAACTCGTCTTAGCCAAGTGGTTACCACAACAGAATCCAAATCTGTTTCCCTTGGACTGTGTAGGTTCCAAACCTGCCGATCGACACAGCAGAATTGAAATCTGTTTCCCTTGTACTGTGCAGGTTCGAAACCTGCTAATTTGACAAGGTTTTTCTCTATCTGAACGCACCTTGACATTCACTTATGGATAGTTTCGTTGGGATGCGTATTAACTCGTCTTAGTCAAGTGGTTGTCACAACAGAATCAAATTCTGTTTCCCCCGGACTGTGTAGGTTCCAAACCTGCCGATCGCCAGGTTTTTTCTGAATACACCTTGAAGATTCCCTCATGAATGGTCTCCTCAGAGGGCCATCTCAACTGCGTCCTGGCCGAAGTAGTACTACTACTACAACAGAATCTAAATCTGTCTCTTCGACTCTGCCGTGCAGGTTCGAAACCTGCCGATCATAAGGTTTTTTTCTATCGGAATGCGCCAAGATTCACTCATGGTTTCGTTGGAGGACCATCTTGATTCATGACTGGTCTAAGCCAGGTTACCACAACAGAATCAAAATCTGTCGAATCGACAACAAGGTTTTTTTTCCTATCAGAATACACCTGACATTCACTCATGCATGGTTTCGTTAGATGTTCACCTTAACAGTTCTCAGCCAAGTGGTTACCACAACAGAATCAAAATCTGTTTCTCTTGGATTGCGTAGGTTTGGAACCTTCCTCCGACAAGTTTTGTTTCCGGAACACACCTTGACATTCACTCACGGATGGCTTCCTCCGAGGTCCATCTAACTGGTCTTAGCCAAGTGGTTACCGCAACGGAGTCAAAATATTTTTCTCTTGGAATGTACAGGTTCAAAACCTGCTGAATGGTGGTTTTTTCTATCGGAACACACCTTGACATTGACTCGTGGATGGTTTCCTCGGAGGTCCATCCACCTGCTCTTAGTCAAGTGGTTACCGCAACAGAATCAAAATCTGTTTCTCTTGGACTGCGTAGGTTTGAAACCTCAGTGCGACAAGTTTTTTTTCCTGGAACACACCTTGACATTCACTCATGGATGGCTTCCTCCGACCTCCATCCAACTGGTCTTAGCCAAGTTGTTACCGCAACGGAGTCAAAATCTATTCGTCTTGGACTGTGCAGGTTCAAAACCTGCCGAATGGCGGTTTTTTTCTATCGGAACACACCTTAACATTGACTCATGGATGGTTTCCTCGGAGGTCCACCCAACTGGTCTTAGCCAAGTGGTCACCGCAACAGAATCAAAATCTGTTTCTCTTGGACTGTGTAGGTTTGAAACCTCAGTCCGACAAGTTTTTTCACGGAACACGCCTTGACATTCACTCATGGATGGTGTCCTCCCAGCTTCATCCAACTGATCTTAGCCAAATGGTTACCGCAACGGAGTCAAAATCTGTTTCTCTTGGACTGTGCAGGTTCAAAACCTGCCGAATGGCGGTTTTTTTCTATCGGAACACACCTTGATATTTACTCATGGATGGTTTCCTCGGAGGTCCATCCAACTGGTCTTAGCCAAGTGATTACCGCAACAGAGTCAAAATCTGTTTCTCTTGGAGTTGGTTCGAAACCTACTGATAACATTTTTGGGTGTATAGATACTCGGAGGTCCATCTTAACTAGGTCTAGTCATTGCGCCGAAACCTCCTTTTTTATGTGATAGTCTGTCCACGACAAGGAATCCCCTTCACACCCCGCGAGGGTCGTCTCAGAAACATAAGATATATCCCCGAGGTGCGTACGTGCCAACCTAGATTCTCGACGGACTGACCAAAATCGTTGGGATTCACCACCGAACGAAAACTGTTAATGGGGCCAGAGGCCAGAAGAATGCACGCAAACTAAGTACTCTGGCCCGAGTCAGGAATCCGAAGATGATGTAACTTGCCAGCCTTGCTGAAGCCTCATCGATGGACACTCCTTCAGTTATTGGTTCTTCCAATGCGATCGAGGATGACTTGAAAGCTAAAGGTCGAAGAATTGAAAGTGGCAGACCGAACCATATCGTTGTGATGTGTGTGATTTGCGTGCGCTCCTGTGTTATGTCGAGAACAAAAAATTATTTACTTTCGATCGCCCTAGCAAGACCTGGGTACCGGACAGAGATGTCACCGCGATACTCTAGAACACTCTGTTGTCAACAGAAAGCTCAAGACAGGATCCGGAGCGATCAGGAATGAATTTCATTGTTCAGACCTCATATATTCTTGAACAGTTTTTGCATTCAACAATCTGTTTACAGTATCATTATGTCATGCATTCATGAGGCACCGTACTTACTTGCTATATAAACGTAGGCTGGCCCCCGTGCTTCTCTTGTACTGTAATATAACTAGTATTGCCCACACTAGCACCGGCCTTCCCACCGTGACCTCACGTCTCTTCTATGAGTCGGTCGATACTAGCTATCATCAGAGGAGTCATATGTAGTTTGACATATCTTGGGACAGCGTTTGCGCTCCACGTCACATGAATTGTCCTGTGCGACGATCGACGGATAAAAATATTATATGCGCAACTCTGGCGTCAGCTTTTTTTTTTGCAACACAGGCTTGTACCTTTCACCCTAGAGCAAACAACATGCGTACGATAGTCATCCTTAGCTAGCAAAAATATATTCACGAAGCTCAGATGATACACATCCGCACTACTAGTGACATCACCGAAGTGTCTTTCACTCTCGCACATTGCAATCACCTTCATCATTCCTCTCAGGCTGGGTCCATATTTAACTTCATGGATTTATGCTCATGTATTTTTTCTTCGATCCATCGACAATTGAAAAATAGTAGGAAGCAAAATTAGTATTTCCTCGACATATTACCACACATTCTCATGTGAAAGCGGTCAGCAGATCTACGCGGATTGTGTAATAATATATTGCCTTAGTAGATATCATTCTCATTTGTTCACCGGTTCACTGGTGGCCCATATGTCACTATTCAATATTCAATGTCCTGCAGGCGCTGCGTCCATCATAGTCATCTCGGTTGCAGCTTACCCGGGCCATGAGCCGTCGGAATATGAAACTTTTGCTCAGGTCGCGCAGTCGACGCTACTAAGTACTTGCTAGCGCTGCTGTACGTCTCTCCACAACAATCATGCGCATATGACAACTGTTGTGCAACCATCCTCTAGCAAAACGCAAACGCGACAAGCGTATCTTAATTTCTCTCCCAAAAGTCACTTTATCCAAAATTCGAGGATGGGTAACAAACTTAATATCTAACATGTCACCGCGGCCACCAGTCTTCTTCAAGTTAGTGGTATTCCCACCCAGATTGGATGAGAACTCGTCACAGGTGGAATACCTAGAATTGGACCTACACAAGTTTCTGCCATTCACTTGGTAATTCACGACGCTGACTTTGACGATTAAATCAAGTACTTCAACTCAGCAGACGCAATGCAGATGCCTACTGATCAACGTGTACATCGTGAGTACATAGAATTCGCGTGGACAAGCGTGTAGCCTTCACGATGTCTGTCCTTTGGGACAACCGAGTACGCGCTTCAGAACACAAACCCCATGATCAAACGACTCACATAACACGACACGAAGAGAGCAGTCAACTTATCTTCGAATGGACTTGCGCATCTCAAACGACCGGCAGGAACGGCGGACCGACCGACAGGGTTCTTCCTGTGACATCGGGGCATTCCGAGTCGGAGTCCAGAGATGTAGACAGGGCAGGAGCCCCACAGACTACTGTCCGACACAAGGTATTGTACCCCATTAATATTGGAATAAATAAAAAAACCTCACGATGACGTGCATAGTGTCTTGGCCAGTTGTCGGCAAGGAAACATTCCATAAGTACTGTGAATCCAAGAGCCAACAACCGGTGAGATTCACCTGTGATTCACCTATCAGTCGTTCACGCCGCAGGCACGGGTCGCTCTTGTCAAGTACAAATTACTAGCCACCGATATTGATATAGTAGGTACCTAAACCTAGCAGGCGGAGGTAGCAACGTTCTTCCGATTTCGTGGCAATTGGCTAGAATGAACATCAAGAAGTGAAAATTGCATATGTACAAGGTCACCTGTCACTGCGCCAGCGGGTTGGCCGGAAAGTAACGGCGGGTCATCGTTGGTGCCAGGACACGATAGGAACACGATCATTTTCCACAACGCCCTCCTCCCCACTAACTTGGAAGTTAGGAATTGGTCGAGATCAAAGTACACGGACCGCAAAAATACTAAGTATATATTCGGCTCTGTCACAAACCTTGCAGCTGGCTAAACGGCATTCGATCCCATCGGCTCGGTCCAGTTTACAGTTAACTTCTTTGGGCAAATACCATTCGAACGGTTTCGTCTCAACCATTCTGCCAGTATGTCCAAAACACGACTTGACGCCCTCTTCTGTGTGGAGTATAAAAGAGACAGCACCAACAATCAAGTTGCCAACAACCATTTTACAAGTGGAATCAACTTATCATCATGTTTATCCGCCTCCCTACTGTTTTCGTTATGCTTCTCAGCCTGACGGCCCTTGTCAGCGCTGGAGCGCCAGTAAGCCTCTTCTTGCATTAAATCTTGTCATATTGTAATACGACGTCTGCAGAAGCCTCGTAAAACTCACAGAACCGCGGACCGTGCGGACAAAGCTCCAGTGGCCAGTAAGCCTCTCCTCGCGTCAAATTTTATCACATTGTCATATGATGTCCGCAGCTTCCTCGTAGAACTTGGACGCCTGAACCTGATGCCTGAGGTCCCCGTGCCTCACGGCATATTGTACGAAGGAAAACTGCTGTGCTGGATGCCTTGATGCAGAACCAGTTACAAGGAGGAATGTAAGTAGTACTTAGAAGGATACAAGTCAATTTGAAATACTAGGTGTATTACCGATTGTGTCTCTGGATCTGCTAAATATGCCTTGAAGATTCCCTCATGGATAGTTTCCTCAGACGTTCATGCCACCTTCGTCCTGGCCGAAGTAGTTCAACTACCACAACAGAATCTAAATCTGTCTCTTAGACTGTGCCGTGCAGGTTCGAAACCTGTCGATCGTAAGATTTTTTTCTATCGGAATGCGCCTTGAAGATCCATCTCAACTGGTCTTAGCCAGGTGGTTACCACAACAGAATCAAAATCTGTCGAACCGACGACAAGGTTTTTTTCCATATCAGAACACACCTGACATTCACCCATGCATGGTTTCGTTAGATGTTTATTGTAAGAGGTCTGAGCCAAGTAGTTACCATAACAGAATCAAAATCTGTTTTTCTTGGACTGCGTAGGTTTGAACCCTTCCCCCGACAATTTTTTTTTTCCGGAACACCTTGACATTCATGCATGGATGGTTTCCTCGACAACTTATCATAACCGGACTTAGCCAAGTGGTTACCATAACAGAATCAAAATCTGGACTGCGTAGGTTCAAAACCTGCCGAATGACGGTTTTTTTCTATCGGAACACACATTGACATTGACTCATGGATGCTTTCCTCGCAGGTTCATCCAACTGGTCTTAGCCAAGTGGTTACCGCAACAGAATCAAAATCTGTTTCTCTTGGACTGCGTAGTACGTAGGCAAGTGGAAAGTGTGACAGAATAGAAATCTGTTGACAAGGTTCGAAACCTGCCCACAATCTTTTTCGTCTTACCACGCCTTGAACATTCAAATATTCACTCATGGGCGGATCCTTCAAGGTCTATCTTATCATAGCCAACTGGCAGATTAGAAATCTGCTCTCTTAGGTGTTGCAGATTTGAAATATGATTTTCCCTCACCTTGACCAGTTCTTCCGAGTCGGAGGTTCATCTCAGACGGGGGAAGCCTCCTGGCCGAAGTGCACTGGTTACCACAACACAGTCCGACAAGACTTTTCCCGGAACACACCTTGACATTCACTCATGGATGACTTCCTCCGAGGTTAATCTAACTAGTCTTAGCCAAGTGGTTACCGCAACGGAGTCAAAATCTGTTTCTCTTGGACTGTGCAGGTTCAAAACCTGCCGAATGGCGGTTTTTTTTCCATCGGAATGCACCTTGACATTCACTCATGGATGGCTTCGTTGCAGGAGCATATTAACTGGTCTTGGTCAAGTGGTTACCACAACGGAATCAAAATCTGTTTCGCTTGGACTGTGTAGGTTCAAAACCTGCCGATCGACAAAGTAGAATTCAAATCTATTTCTCTTGGACTGCGCAGGTTCGAAACCTGCTAATGTGACAAGGTTTTTTTCTATCGGAACGCACCTTGACACTCACTCATGGATGGTTTCGTTGGGGGACATATTAACTTGTCTTAGTCAAGTGGTTGTCACAACAGAATCAAAATCTGTTTCCCTTGGACTGTGTAGGTTCCAAACCTGCCGATCGGCATTTTTTTTTCTGAACACACCTTGACGATTCCCTCGTGAATGGTCTCCTCAGAGGGCCCTCTCAACTGCGTCCTGGCCGAAGTAGTACAACTACTGCAACAGAATTTAAATCTGTCTCTTGGACTGTGCCGTGCAGGTTCGAAACCTGCCGATCATAAGGTTTTTCCCTATCGGAATGCACCAAGATTCACTCATGGTTTCGTTGGAGGTCCATTTTAACTGGTCTTGGCCAGATCACCACAACAGAATCAAAATCTGTCGAATCGACAACAAGGGTTTTTTCCCTATCGGAACAATCCTGACATTCACTCATGTATGGTTTCGTTAGATGTTCATCTCAACAGGTCTCACCCATGTGGTTACCACCACAGAATCAAAATTTGTTTCTCTTGGATTGCGTAGGTTTGAAACCTCCCTCCGACAATTTTTTTTCCGGAACACACCTTGGCATTCACTCATGGATGGGTTCCTCCGAGGTCCATCTAACTGGCCTTAGCCAAGTGGTTACCGCAACGGAGTCAAAATCTGTTTCTCTTGGACTGTGCAGGTTCAAAACCTGCCGAATAACGGTTTTTTTTCTGAAAACACCTTGACATTGACTCATGGATGGTTTCCTCGGAGTTCCATCCAACTGGTCTTACCCAAGTGGTTACCGTAACAGAATCAAATTTTGTTTCTCTTGGACTGCGTAGGTTTGAAACCTCCCTCCGACAATTTTTTTCCCGGAACACACCTTGACATTCACTCATGGATGGCTTCCTCCGAGATCCATCTAACTGTTCTTAGCCAAATAGTTAGCAACGGAGTCAAAATCTGTTTCCCTTGGACTGTGCAAGTTCAAAACTTGCCGAACGACGATTTTTTTCTATCGGAACACACCTTGACATTGACTCATGGATGGTTTCCTCGGAGATACATCCAACTGGTCTTAGCCAAGTTATTACCGCAACAGAGTCAAAATCTGTTTCTCTTGGAGTTGGTTCGAAACCTGCTGGCAACATTTTTGGGAGCATAGATTCTCGGGGGTCCATCTTAACTAGGCCCAGTCGTTGCGCCAAAACCTCCTTTTTTATGTGATAGTCTGTCCATGAAAAAAGGAATCCCCTTCATGCCGCAAGGGTCATCTCAGAAACATAAGATATATCCCCGAGGTGTGTACGTGCCAACCTAGATTCTCGACAGACTGACCAAAACCGTTGGGATTCACCACCAAATGAAAAATTTTAATGGTGCCGGAGGCCAGAAGAATGCATGCAAGCTGGGGACTCGGGCCCGAGTCAGGAATCTGAAACTGATGCTAATCTGCTAGCCTTACGACCGAGGATGACTTGAAAGTGGCAGACCGAGTCATATCATTCTGATGCGTGTAGTTCAATTGCGCGCGCTCCTGTTTTATGTCACCTCCTGCATGAAGCACTTGCGCCAGATCTCTTCAGTTGAACAGTACTACCGTAACTCTTCCTCCTCCACCGCGGAGACATTCTCCTACTAGTACCATTGGCTCATGGCTACCTTATTTACTCTCCCACCACCGCGACCTCTATCACTCCTTTGTTTCTTCTAATACGGACACAGTTCTCTCCGTTAACTTCGTAACGAGCTTGGCGATTCTCCGCTTGAAGTGATGCTCCAAAACCTCACGGGGTATGTCACCAAGGACGAAGACTACCCCGCTGCTCCGGGCGGGTTTTGGGAGATCTGGAAATGCACATGTTACATAGATCAGTCTCCGATCAAGTTCGTTTGTAGTATTCTATTTCTCCGTCTGTCTAAAATAGACATTTGGGTAGGTTGCAGTGAAAGCATTGCAGGCCTACACTGCCAATCAACTTGGTGAGGGAAGACGAAAAAGATCCAGGTGGATGACTCGACAAAGGACTGCGTCTAGTCTATGGCTCTGGCCCCGGTCCCGGTAGGGGGTCCATTGTAGTCATCCTCGGTTGCAGCATACCACGAGCCATCGGAAAATGAAACCTTTGTTCAGGTCGCGCAGCCGACGCTAAGTACTCGCTAGCGCCACTGCCTACTCGCCCGTCTCTCCACGACCATCATGACATCTGTTGTGCAGCCGTCTTCTCAGGCTAGTAAACGCGACAAGCGTATCTTAATTTCTCTCCCAAACCATGTAAAGCTAGTTTGCTGCAGTCTTCTAGATGACTTCGATCTCATCACCAGTAGTTGTTCTCGGGCTACTGATCGGTCCATAGTTGGTTTAACGCTTCAACGGTCATCCGATGACACGAAGACCGCCCTCATACCATATAAGTTGGGGGGAGTTTACGACCGACACAATTGGCAAGATTTAGCAAGCCTCTTGCTGGAGATTCCACTCCCAAGCAGCCTTCCTGGGGGCGTCGTAGCCTATTTGAGAGCAGAACCCCGAGTGAGCTGTCTCTTCTACCTTCTGTGGTAGCACCAACTTATAAGTTTCTAGCCTTTGTATCTCCCAGGGTCAACAGTCGCCGACTCCGACACGGAGTCTATTAGTCCCATGGTACCTAATTTAAGTTATTTCGCTACCCAATAAATTGCTGATATTCTTCATACTTAACAATAGGATGATGAATGATGACCGGGGTCCAGGCCGCTTGTTTCTCATGGGAAGGTTGGATACATGCAGACATTGTGTGTTCCGGCAACTTTATTACGGTACAGAGGCCACCATGGTGGTACCATGTCTATTTGTCAGTTTGTTGACCACTAGACGCCATGCAATTCAAAATTCATATACCTCCGTGAACGTTTGAATTCCTGCTGGTGGCGACAAAATTGCTACGGCCAATCGAAGGCCATACGCCCATTTGATGTCTATGAGTCTGATCAAAGATTCAGGCTAAATGTACATCGTGACACGTCTCGCAGAAGTTGATCGATTACGGGTAATTTGTCACTTCAGGTTGGTATTGTGTACAAGCGTCCAAGGGTATTGAAAATGACGCCTTTGAAAAAATGTCAATAGCAAACTTGTAGCAAACCGACCGATTATTGGGATGCAATACGATTGAAATCCTGAGCAAAACAGTAATGCAAGTAACGACAGAAGGACGCAATCAATTAAGAAACATAAAACGAGCACCCAGTCCATATGTAATGGAGCAAAAAACCGGTCGCGATTCTAGTTCGCGACCCATCCTCGATGAATGATATAAAAAGGACAATGAAAAAAGGAAAGTGCTAGTAAGTAATTGTGAGGCGATGCATAATGAGTCTTGAGATGAAGGATACAAGATTATTGTTTGACTTTGAGTTGGCGAAAATGCGGTAGCAGCAGAGGAGAAGAGGGACCGGTCCTGCGGTCAACTGGATCATGATCATTGACGAGGAGAAGCAAAGAGAGACAGCATTTTTTCTGCTCCTTCTTTGTACTTCTTGAGCTTTTTGTTCTTAAGCTTTTCGGGCTCCTCGGTGTGAGCGGCCGGGGCTCTCCTCGTCGATTCAGGTGAAAGGGGGGTTTCTGGTATCGTATCACCGTTTGACTGATCCGACGATAGACTTTCGCCGACTGAAGTCGCTGATTCTTTCGATTTGAGCGATGGGCACATTGCTGTTGAACTCGTGCCCGAAACGGAAGGCGATAGAAGGCCACCGCTTGATGCCGATGATAGCGTGGCAGATGTGGAAGGAGTGAGGGTTTTCGCAGTAGAACCTGACTTGGCGGAAAATGATGATGGCGGAGACTTTGCACGGAGGAACTGTCTGGGCGCTTTTCGGAACTTCAACGCAGGTGTACGTCCGCGACGGTGCTTCTCTGATGGACTAGGTGACTCTGCCGGGTCGGTACCGCGAACGTCAGACTCTTTGGACATGCCAGAAAATGAGCGTCCACCCATCCGTTGCGAAGGGGTCGATGCTTTGCGGAATACGGCCAACCGGTATCGGTCGACGACACCCCGAGCAAACAAGCTTGTGCCCTTGGTGCCATTGCGGTCCTCACCATCTCCAGCTTCAATAAAGTCCCAGTCCTCATCCTCTTCCTTCTCCGTACATTCTTCCTCATCAGGGCCATCGGAAAGGAAGCGGTCAAGCGCAGGGACACCAGATTTCTCTCGGCGATTTCGCGTTCCACGATGGGCGCTCGGCCGAGAGGCGGCTGGCTTCGTGACCTTTGGCTTGACATCCTTGGCTGGTGGAATAGGCACAATCTCCTGAGGTGGCGACGTGGGAGTAGTTGGCAATGGTGATTCTTTGAGAGGAGAAGATGTCGGCTCTAAGGGTGCGATAGGCTCAACTAGCGTTGCAGGTTCCTCAATTGCTGTTGCAGTGTCCTCTTGCGGCTGAGCGATGATCTCGGCAGGCTGCTCCTCTGGTAGAACTTGTGGTCTCGCTTCAGGAGTCTTTGGTTCTGGAGTCGCTTCATTAAGAACAGGTGACGCCTCCTCGACCTCCGGTTGCAGCTGGGTTTCCGCAGTATTTGCAAGAATCTCTGGTATCTCTTCCTCATCAGTCTCTTCCCGTTCAGATTCTCCAGATGCGTCATCGTCGTCGTCGTCATCCAGGATAACAGAATGCCGGCCCTTGAACGAGTACCCGTCAAAGACATCGACGCTCTCGTCAATTGGGTGCACTGATGGGCTACGGGAATGCGAGGGCGTCGTATTTGAATCCTCGCCTTCCCCATCTGTAGGCTCAGCGTCCGTTTGGTCACGGTCTGTATCAGTCTGTTCCTGATCATTCGGGTCGTCAATCACTGGTTCCATATCCAGGAATGTGTCGTCGAAGTTCTGGGTATCACTGGCATTGGATGGGTCAATAGGTGGGATATAGGGGGCTAGAGGGACAACGCCAAGTAAGCACATCATATCTAGCTATTGCAGTAGCAAATATGCCTCACGTATATAGCGCTTGTAATACACGTGCGACCAGTCACTGAAGGGGAGGAAATCAGGGATCAGTGATCAGGAAAGTTGGCCACGTGATAAACTCACATCATGGAGAAGTACGGGTGCCGCTTGATCCGCGGCTCGCACATCCTAAGTGCAGGATTTCGTTGCAAGAGCTATGTGGGGGCGACTATAAATGACTTGCGATCATAGACAAAAAGTATCACCCACCCCTCTAATCAAGCTCTTAGTATCTTGGTCAATCGCTCTGTCCTCAGGGAATTGCAGCTCGTCCTGCAGGACTCTGACATACATGTCGGAGTGGTTATTCGCCCAGAATGGCGTCTGTTACGCATCTAAGCAACCGTTGGAGCTTAAAGCCAGGACACTTACAATTCCCGTCAACATCTCATAAAGCATGGTGCCAAAACTCCACCAGTCAACCTCGTAACTGTATGGCAGTCCCTGGATCACCTCTGGAGCCAAATACTCTGCTGTGCCACAAAAAGTCGTCGTCGTGTCCATAGGGCCAACAGTCTGCCCATGCCATCCCATTACAAGGTCCTGGCTCTTCTCGACCTTCATCCAGGGCGGCGTCGCAGGCTCAATGCCCGGAGCTGAATAGAACTCGCCCCGTGTGGGGGTAGGAGGGGCGGTCGTTGCGGCTACACGGCGTGGGAACTCTTTTGAGAGGCCAAAGTCTGTCAGTACGATGTGCCCGTCTGCACCAATAAGGATGTTTTCAGGTTTGAGATCGCGGTAGATGACGCCGGCTGCATGTAGGCCCTCGACACCCTCGACTATCTCCGCGGCGTAAAATCGGGCACGGTCCCGACCTAGCCTACCCCAACGCGCAAGCTGCGTGGCAAGGTCACCGCCTGGATGGAAGTCCTAGGAGAAAACGCCATTAACGTGCGTATTGTGCACTTGTGTGAAGAAGCATACCATGACTAAAAATAGATTCTCCTTATCATGAAAACTCCACCACAGCTTAACAACGAATGGGTCTTTCGACTCTGCTGCCATCCGTTTGAGCACGGCTTGTTCGGTCAACGTATGCTGCAACTCCTGGTGCGCCAACACATGACGCTTCGTGATTGCCTTCAGGGCATACAGATCCGAGCTCGTCTTGTGTCTCACAAGTAAGACCTTGCCTGCACACCCCTTTCCAAGGACACGCATCATCTCAAAGTCATCAATGACAACTTTGCGCTTTGAGCGCTTCTTGGGTCCCTTGTTCGGGTCAGCCGACTTGGTGCGTTTCTTGCGCCGCCCAGTGTTGGTGCTGATCGAAGAGTCATCGCCCGTCTGGGAACTTGTGCCATCCTGCAGTGTCGAGGACGTGTATACTCGCGACAAACGACTGGCTTTATCGGGATCGGCAGAGTGGGAGCGAAGTATCCGGGAAGCTTGGACCTCTGCAACAGGAGTAGAGACAACTGTCTCTTCCTCATCGGTTGCGTTAGGACCCGTAAGTTCTGCCTCTATGGGTTCAGGAACCGCTTCATCCACAACGACGATGTCCTCAGGCGCTTCAGTAAGAGGAGCCTCATCCGCAACAGGAGCTAGACCCTCCACCTCAACAGGAGTAGACTCAGCGTCTTCTTCTTCCTCTTTAATCCCCTCCTCTCTCAAGTCACCGACAGCGAAATCGTTCAGATTGACTTCACTCGCAGCACCATTGATACCATCTACCTCGATTTCGTTGACGCTGGCCGAACTGACATTTGTGGTAACTTTAGAGCTCCCATGCGCTGCCAGATCAGAGCGTACACGCTTGATTGCGCGCTCTACACGCACGCTCTCGAGGTCATCGGTGCGCACACGTACAAAACGCTTCCATGCGCGGGCCTGTCGGAACGTTGGCTCATTTGAGATGGTGGTAAGATATGCAGCAAGGCTCGTGACTACGTTGGTCCCTGAACCTGTGGTGCCCGGCTCTGTAAAAGGGTCGCCAATCTCGTGCGTGGGTGAAACGATGGGAGTGATGGAACTGGCGCTGGCGATGCGTGTAGATACCGTACGCGCTACTTTGTTGCTTGGTGAGGCAAGGCGGGACAGCGTGTTGAGGAAGATATTCCGCTTGATGGGCTGGGCCGCCAAGTCTATGGGCAACTTCGGAAGTCTGGTGCCTGGGACGGAGTCTGCAAGCTTGACGTGCAACTCGACGACCTCTGTGGCAGTGCGGGTCAGGGTGAGGTTGTGCGTGGAAGCTGCGGAAGAAGGAATATCATTAGCAGGTTCGTTTGTCAAAGACATGTTGCGGGAATTAACGGGGCCTCAGGACATAAAACCCTGGACGGCAATCACATGGCGCTGTTGATTGCGCACAGAATGGCAACCCGGCTACCTCGGAAGCCAAACGGAAACCCAAATGCGTAGGGAGTAAACAAACTCGTCAAACCAACATGGTGGAGAAAGAGTGGAGCGAAAAATGTGTGACTCACTCTTTATGTAAATGCTATATGAGTGTGCATCATGTGGAGTCTCAGCGACGCTGACGCTCCAGGGACCTTCCTGAGCATCAATCCTGACCGGTGGTCTTCTAGCAGGACGGGTATGAGCGGCGTCTATGGACTTCATACTGCGGACGGAGTTATTGGGGTCGTGTTTATGGTTCTGACTCTGCTCCTGATGTGCGTGGGGGGAACTTGAGAGTGAATCAGAGGAGACGTCGGTTGCACTTGCACGTTCTTGGCGGGATTTGCGCTTGTATTGAAAACTTCTTGTGGTATCGATGCTGACTCTACTTGTAGGTTGACGGGGAAGGTAAGAGTCAACGGAAGAACGGCTTCGGTTGAAAGACCCGAAGCCAAGGACGGATTTGAAGTTTTTCTTTGAAGCACCGCGCTGATGAAAGGTGGCGGCTACACCAGGCATCCGCGGGAATAAAAATTGGCGAGGTTTACGAGAAAAGGGATAAGCAAGCCGTCTCTCTAAAGTCCTAGATGAATCGGAAAGGGAGGTTGTGGGTTGGGTATGTGACTTCCGGTGAACGGGGAGTATGTGGGAGTGAAGGTGCAAGAGAGAAGAGCAGACGACAAAGGAATTTGGATTCTGTGACAATTGAGAAATCGATTAATTAGGGCGGGAGATATTATGGGTAATCGTCGCGCGGCGTTGGCGTGAAAGGCCACGAGGAGACCACGGGGGAAATGAAAGATGCGTTTTAAACGGTGAACGATGCCGTCCAGGTACTGACAATCAATGATTTTGGTACTGACTTGACAGAGATTACTGGCAGTTAATACTGCGGGACCTTGATCAAGGTTACGGTTGAAAAGCTGCCAGATATGAACAAACTGAGTTCAGATTTCTGCCTCGAGGCTGCTGCTAAGAGCTGTGCAGCGACACGGTATGATTCAACCGCAAGCTGCCTAGGCCAAGAAACGCAAATAACCGCACTTGTGAGAGTATAAGAAAAGCAGGATTATAAAGTATTAATGAAAGACTGAGTCAATGAATATGATTGACTTTGAGTGAAAAAAGGATTTGGTAGCTGGAGTTAGTTTAGTTCACTTGGTTGATGGGCTCGTTCAAGTTGGTTGTCTGGTTTTGCTTTGTCACAATTAATGCTCGAAGGCCTGCCGTAACTCGAAAAACATCTCTCCGTTTTGTCTCCCCTTCTCCGTTTCTTCCATCTATTCTTGTTATATATTGTATTGCTTCCTAGAACCTTTCCTGAATTATTATAAAGCCTCAGAGCAAGTGCAACGCCAGAACAGGACCACCCATAGAAGTGAACCACACTCGTCTCCAGGCCCATTCGAACTGGCTGGGAACCTCAAGAAATAGATACCGGACGCCATAATCACCTTAGAGATAACAGAATCACGGATGTTTGCGAACGCCAATAGCCAGCAATCCTGTTCCCCTTCCAGCTCACTCGCTCAAGTGCAACGGATGAGACCGAACTGTGATATTACAAATTAGTATCATATTCACATCGGGCATATTCTGTCGTGGTGCCGTTGTTGCTGTGCGAAACACACAGCTCTTGCTACACAGGTCACAAGACCCATCTAAAGCCATTCACATGTACGTGATCAGTACTTGCATGAAATAGGGCTAGTTGATAACTTACCCCGCACGAGCAGGATCTGATCTGTGTGGCACAGGACATATCGTTGAACAATCGAACTCCTGGGCAATATCGCGAGGCATCTAACTCATGGCTCATTCTAGGCTCGTAGATCATGCTCATGTCAAAATATTACACTGATGAACTGCCGTGCAAGCCGTCGGCGATAGACTGCTAAAAGCGTCACTGCAATTTCAGCGCCTCGGACCTAGCACTAGAATGCGATCTGAGTTGTATGTTACCGCGCAGCACAGATACCGACCCACGCAACCAATAGCTCAATCGTAGCTGATAACGCAGTGATACGAAAGCAGTCGCTATAGCACGCCGTGACGTGCTGTGCGTGCAAGGGGAACCACTCGTCCAATCAGCACTCAGTGCTCAGCATAGAAAAGACTTGACACGCACCTAATAAAGCTCGGTGGTTCAAAAAAACACTAGGCGGTATAAAAACAGACGCGAACGCAATGCGCGTATGCTTCCATGATAGTCGTAGATGTTCTATCAATGTATAAGACGAGACAAGAATGCCTGTGGCTGGATAGCATAAACGTGTTCAATAAGAAGAGTCATCACGGAGCGATCCGTCAGAATTTAGAAACGTGCAACGCAGGTAGTTCGACCATGGAGAAAGTCGGGTCACCGTGATCCATCGCAGACTCGCAGAGGTCCCATTTTCCCGTATATTGTTATACAGACGATAGGTCAGCCTGGCAATACATGCAACGCGAGGCAGAAAGCAGTGTCCTGCCATGGCAGAATGAGTAAAGACTGCTTTCTAATCAAATTGTGCCCCGTTGCGGCATTCCCTCAGAATCGTACGACTCGGCTAGATTAGCATGTCCCTTCAAGTAAGTGCTAGATACGTTGATCGACAGGCGTGGCAAGCACGAGGCTGTCTTTCAGATCAGCGGCGCACTGCAACCCTCGGTTATGCGTGCTAGAAGCAGAAAAATGTTAGCGTTGGCCATCTCCGCGATGAGCAGTCGGAGGTGTAAAAGCTTCATTCAGATAACTCAAGTATCTCACACTAGGATTTCCAGGTTTGGCTGACAAGACGAGAGAACTTCAGATGGTCAAATTTGAAATCTTGAGAAGAAATACTTCCAACGAATCTGAAGTTGGTGGAGGTTGGTGGCTTATGCGGCAGATAGCCCCGCGTAACTTGACACCTGTTTGGTACTGCCCTTATTGGTATCAGCACCACCGAAAGCCGTTAGCTTGAGGATTTCGGCATAGTGCTACATCTAGTCGCGGTGTCACGAGGATCTCCAAAATCTAAGATATCTCACTCACGGCAATTCGAGAAGAACGGGAACAATACTCAGTAACTCAAGTGGACTTTTACAGCGACGGACTGGTCAAGGAAGCAGGCTACTTGATGCAAAAGTGCAATTGAACAATAATTACGCATACAAAATTAGGCAGTGATAGTTTTCAGAACGTAAGTGGAAACTACGTTGCAATCCAATTTCCTACACATTAGGCTTGGAGGACTTAACATTCGGCGATTCACCTTGTGACAGCCGTTGATCACGCGCAGCATCGGTTGCATGAACTGATGTAGCAAAACACTGCTGCTAACCTGAGGTCGCAGGAGCTTTTGTTACCTGTGCGGTTTGACTCCCACGGCCGCCTTCAACACCTCCTGCTTGGGTGTGACCATCCCGATCGTCGCGAGTGAACTCAAACACCATTAGCCCGATCGTGTAGCTGAGCACTGGAAATATCCCTTTAGACACACAAAAAATGAAAAAGGAAAAGACGCACGAATGATGAAGATGATGTAGGAGAAAGCCTCCACGACCCTGAACTCATTGCAGATCTTATTGGAATAGCCAGAGACTGGAGAAGTTAAGGTGAAGATAAAATGATAAGAAAGCGCCCCTGTTCGAGAAATATGGCACTTACAGAAACTACAACCACCAGAAAAGAAGTGTGCTCGAGCCGCATGAGTGGCATTGGCTCCAGTTGCGAGCCACAGAATCCACATGATAGCTTGAGAAACAAACAAAGCCGTAAATAATCATCAAGATATCTGAGGGTTAGGAGGTACATACCCAGCCAGCCAGCCTCGCCTATGATCCGTTCTGATGAAATATTTTCATCACGAACCAGCAAAGTATTAACTATCAGACTAAATTTTGCGACCATAAATCAGTGCTAGCTCGGTCAATCGAAAAGAACACGCACATAACAGGGAATGTAAGAATCGTCAAGGAAGAGACTGCGATTGCAAGCGCAGCAAACCGCCAGTAGTGTGTAGGTCGGATGGCGATGAGGTGGCCACTTATGCCGAGCACCACGATCGCAAGGATGAAAGTGAGAGCTGCGATGAAGATGAGCTAGTCCCCAACGTGCGGTGGAATAACGACGCACTCAAAATACACCATCGAACTATCTTGAGAATCATATTGACTGAGTGTTGAACGTTGAAGGGATGGTTAGTCTTGCGGAAGACAGTTGTCTTAAATCACTGAGAGCCCATTCAAGCCCCTGTATGATAGTGTCTCCTAACAGATCTCGGATTGCTGACGAAGCGTCTGACGTCAGAGGCCGGTAGATTGATCTTGTTCACTTACCGCATTCATAGAACATTATCCGCGCGCCTCCTTCATCGTCGGGCGGTTGGCGCGAAAGTCAACATATAGATGAAGCGTCCAGATCGCACTTATACACAGGAAAGTTTGCAGGTCAAAGTATAAAAACTCCCCAGCTGTTTTGTATCAGTTTCCATGTTCTGCTGCCTCTGCCGAATCATAGAAATTCAATTTCATATCAGCTGCCAGATAACGAGATTGAAGATTGATCATAACTTGATCATACTCCGAATTTGGCGGGCGCTGATAAGATCAGCATTAGCGGCTCTCCACAATGATCTGAAAGCCAAGTGACACCAAGTGACCAGATTGATCAAATTCTAAGCTAGTGACCACTGACCAGGTAGTGTCCTCAAGTTATTCGAAAGTAGGTTACTAGTACGCAATGAACCAAGATAAATCGTCACTCAATGTCCTAAATTTTCAAGGTATTAGCATAAATAATTGTGCGTAAATTTGATGTACCATTGGGAGACTAGAATAAACCACACAACGGATGTTCAGTGCTTCACTTACCCTGCCTATAGTAGACGGACGTTTCAGAGAGGAAATAAAGGGTTAATAATAAGTTTAGCATGGTGTGAACGACCCCCCCACTCAGTGACCTCCCGCCTCATCCAAAGACAGCAATCCCCCTGGGACGGCGACCTTTTCTAAGCGTGCGACGTGTTGAGCACAGGACCAAACGTTCGTCAGCTACCTACCCTGAGGTGAGAATCATCATTTCGCTACTAATGTCACTACGGCGCTAATCCTTTTCTCGCTTCCTCCTTCACAGCTGGTTGAAATTCAACCAACATTGAACACAGTCCCTTAAGGCTCTGCGTCACATACTTTTACAGCCTCGAAAATGTCCCCTGACCCCATACTGAAGCCTACGGTCCCTGGAGAAGAGCCAGAGGAAGTTGACGAAGGCGAGGAGAGTGACGAATATGAAGTTGAGGTTTGCAAAATATTTTCCGATAATTCTAGACTCGTGCTTATATTTTGTGCATCTAAACTCGCTGTTGTCTTCGTACAACAATTGTGTTTACCTCCTTTTCTGTCAACAGGGCGAAGAAGAAGAGCAAGGTGGCTCGCCCCACCCAGTTGGAGCTGAAGAAGACGATGAGGAGGATGGAGAGGAAGGAGGTGCCGCATCAAGGGTATGTTTAGTCCTGGTTCGTCGCCTCTTGCAGAAAGTTGAGTTATTGGCACAGAGTAAACCAAGTTTGACGGCGCTACTGGTTGGCGAGGTACGTGTACATTATTTTCTTTCTCTATGGAAAAACCATGCAATTCTTCCAGAATGGCACGTCAGCCTCAGCTGCTCTTGCTGATGAGGATGAGGACGCCGAGGACGACGACGAGTATTTCGAGGAAGACGAAGACGAGCCTCCTACTTCTGCTGGCGGCTTGAAGCGTTATGCGGATGAAATCAGTGAAGCAGACGAAGAAGAGGAAGAAGAGGAAGATGGCGGAGCTGCAAAGAGGGCACGAGTTGGCTGAAGACCATAAAAATGTAATAACAACACGCGTACGATGCGATTAAGTCTTATTATTTCCTATTTCCTGTTTCTCAGAAGATGTTGGCTATACTAGTGGGTAGTAGGATATCTACGGTTATGTACTTACATAGATGTAGACGTACTTGGCAGACCCCCGGTCTCTTGCACTGTAACCAACCTAAAGGTGTACGTATGGTGCACTCAAAAACCGCATTAATAAGTTAAATAAAATTCCAATTTGCAAGAATAACGGGATCCACCATTTTTTTGGGAGGAGTTGCCAAATTAGGAATACTATATCTATAATGAGATTGGCTAAGGTAGATCACAGTATATGCGCAAAACCGCTGTTGTTTTTGACTTCAAACGTTCAATGTTCAACCACCCCCTCATCGACCAGTATGTCCTAAACACACACACAGAGAACAGCAAAAAACAGCTGACTGGTACTAGCTACAGTAATACTAATAAAACATGTGTCTAGGGCCACCCGTATTGGTATGCGCGTGTGTTAGGTATCTTTCATATGGAAACATGGATAAACACGGGGGGCAACCTGTTAAGCAGCACCTAGAGGCTCTATGGGTTAGATGGCTGGCTCCCTTGCGGAACCATAAATCCGGCACAAAACATGCACGTCTTCCCAAGGGTCGCCTTTGTAGAGGAGTCGGACGCGGATGCTGTCGGGTTTCTCGATCCGGGACAGGTGATTCGAGGCGCGCATTTAATTCCAGCCTTTGTTTCAGGTCGCGGTGTTAGCTCCCTTCGCTATGGAAAATCGTTCGCGCGTCCTGAAGGGGAGTTAGATGATTGGGAAGTATATTGTGTTGGCACGTGAGCGCAAATATCTATTTTAATGAACTATTGATTCTCAATCTCCGAGTCAGGTTTGTCGATCGGGATATGTTTATGAGGTATACTCACCTCGGTGTTGGCCATCCGGCAATGCAGCGGAACATAACCAAAGACTGTCTTGGGTTCAATTCTCCTGGCTCAACCGTCATAAGTGAGAGCGACGAGGCAGATATGGACTGCGAAGGCAACAGTGACGAAGAATGCTATTCAGGATGCAGCGATGCAGAAGAAGAAAGTGACGAAGAGATTAGTGACGACGAACCGGGAGATGAAGACTCAGACGAAGGTAGTGGGGATGATGACGATGACCTACCATCGTTCTGAATTCCCTCCGTTCGGTATCGATCTTCACTCGGTAGTAGTGGTAGCTTTGTAACTGTCATGCCAGTAAACCTCCCTTCTGACTTGAATGTCAGGCACTTCAAGTTCGCACGATGATGTTGAGGTTTGACGTCGTGAAACATAGTACTGTCGCCCGCACGGAGCAAGATACATTACGGCCAGTTCTGCAGACAGGAGTCCGAGCCTAATCAAGTAGTGGTTGGGGTGTGACATGTAACACATCATCTCTTGTCGACATCCATGCATCAGATGCATCAAGCTCTGTTCGTTTGTGAAATTCTTCTGAACATATTCACGCATGTTGATCAATTTCCCCCATCATCATATCACCCAAAGTCATCGGCTTGGAAATCTCTCGCAGCGCTTGCAAGGACATGCAAACGCTTTCACGAGCCCGCAATGGATTTACTTTGGGCTGACATGCATAGGATAGAACCACTGCTAGGATGCGTGACGAGGCTGTATCCAGTCATATATCGGAACTCCAAAATGGTCGGTGCGGACTCGTCGTGTCCTGTTCATTCCTTTCGTTCGCTGACTCGCTAACTTCTCAACGCAGTACCTCTGGTCCTCTCAAGACATTGAACCTTTATCTGAGCATGAGGCCCGTCAATTTTTGCGTCACGCTTCCCGTGTGCGCTCATTGCGTGTAGAAAACAGCAAGCATTTTCACCTTTTCACAAATCTTCCCACCGATAAATGCGTCTTCCCGAGTCTGTTTTCATTATCCTTTATCGTCGATCATCCTTACGCTAGATACTTACATCTCTTTCTATCCCCTACGCTGCGCCGGTGCAACCTATCGGCCATTCATCCCGATTTCACATACATCGCGACCCGTTTTGCTGCTTTGGAGCACTTGTCCATCGAGCCCTTTGATGACGGCGTGGCGGATGACCTGCCCCTGCTGTTAAACAGTGTCCGTTTGTGCAAGCAGCTTGCAACTTTGTTTTGCCCACCTCTCGATTGGGCAGCATGGAAGCACATTTCCAACCTCCCCACCCTCCTCACAGTGAAAATTAGCGAGCCGCGCAGGGCTTCTCACTGGCCTTTGAGTCGGAGCACCCACGACTCCGCATCTTTCTGCAACCTCACAGGTCTTTTTTTCTATGTAAACACGGCTGCGTACACTATCGCAGCCATTCGACACTCAGAATTCCCCTCGCTGCAAGAGTTTGTAATGAAAGTCAGCGTTTTGCCTTTGGCAGAGGCGGAACAACTTTGTCGCGCACTGTCCCAGTGCAAGGCAAATCAGAGCCTCAAACGCATTGATATAATCTCCCATGGTCTAACGTCTGGGGAGCCCTCGAGCACAGTGATCACTCAATTCTTTTGTTTCACCCAGCTCCGAACCCTGCAGCTCGACTTTTTTCATTGCTGCTTCAACCTTGATAATGACCTTCTTTTGGAAGCCATGGAAAGTTGGCCACACATCCGCTCGTTGGAATTAGTGGACCTGGACACGGTACCCACCGTCACATTTCGCGGACTATTCACAGCGCTCCCTCAATGTCCCAACTTGCTTAGCTTGGACATGTCAGTGGACGCCGTGAGAATCGATATCGATCCTACAGCCGAGTCATTTCAACATACCACCCTAGAATCATTGAACTTGACCCGGTCTCCTGTAGCAGATGCTGAGGCTGTTGCTCGCATCCTCTTCTCCATGCTCCCTCGTATTGAACAAGTCTGCGACCAGCGAGACCCATTCGAGACATGGGACATCGGGGGTCAATTTGAGGAGCAGTGGGACGAGGTCAACAAGCACCTCGATCTTTTAAATGGCCGCGAGCCACAAAGCCCCGAGTTTGGGACATATTGATGTTTGTGAAAATTTCTGGAGTTGTACATGGCAATGCGCTCGCGTCAAGTATATTTTTATACCACCCTGACTGCAGTATTGTTTTCATCGTCGCACTTTTCTTTTTCTGGTCTCGTGCATCCTATGCTATCCACTTAAAAATTCACGCTCTACTTGAATTTATCTCGTGCCTTCCAATGTCACCAGCTTGCGCGCCGCTGAATGATATAATTGATAAAAGGACATGTATCACTCTTATCCAAACGTCGTAAGTTACCTGCTAGCTGCTAGCTAGACGGCTGGATTCGCCTGGTATCATCGCGATCCGAAATACTGATGCATAGTATGACCCAAGATCAGTCCGTACACTACCTTATACTTGTCGTCTAGAATTTAGAAAGCATCTATCTGATTCACCTATCTCAACCAACCCAATGAACCTACGAAGAACATAAGTATATCTACTTAGGTATTACAGCGCTATAATCCAGTTGAAGGATGTCGCGAGATGCCTGGGATGCAGATGGTGTTTGTGTTTGAGAAGTGACCTGGGGGGCGTGCCAGGGGTGCATGCAGAGGCTCTGTGAAGGTGCGTCGTGTCGAGAACGTTTGCGAATGATGTCAGTATGGTACTTACAGGGCATTTCTCTTGTTGTATTCACTTCACAAATGTATTGCCATCATGGGGCACTGCCGCATGCAGTTGGCACGCTGGAATAAAGATTACAAGTGGAGTGGTTGTAACTAGGAAGGCTGCAGAGAGGAATTGATTTGCTCACCCACGACTTTCGGTGCGCTGATTGGATAAAAATTAATAGAGGATACTGAAAGCCAAAAATAAAACCATATGCAGCAAATGTGGGGGTTGCCTGAGATGTGTATTGTGGGTGGTGAAGGACATGCCAACGCGTCGTCGACGGTGACGGTGCACGATAATATAAAATTGCCAGCTCGGGACGGTCCGCTAGGTTAGGTTTCGGACACCGTCAGGACCTATTGGACCGCGAAGTTCCAACCCGAGAAGGTGGGAGAGAATGCAGGGAAGCTGCGACTCGGAGATGGTGTGCAACAACATCGCGTGACAGTCCTAGGGGTATGAAAAGGCATAAGACAGTGACAATGCGAGATGGTGCTAGACAGCGTGAAAAAGCGCAGGCACAGAGATCACAGCAGGGGTGCTGCAGTGCTGCAGGATATGCAGGAGGCTGCAGGGCAGGGTAAAAAAAGACAACACGAATTTAAAAGCAGCTATAAGCTTTTTCAAAGGAGAATTACTAAGATCAAGGGAGGGGTGCCAATATGTAGCACAAGCTTGACACTGTATGTTAGCAATACTGGTAGTAAGTATATCTTAGCTAGTAAGTGAGATATGAATGAGAGATGGTGAGCTTAAGAGTATGATAAAGTAGAAGTTAGGTCTTGGCGAAAATTCCGTGTCTGCTTCGACTTATCTAAATTTTGTCTAGTACTGACCAAACGGGCCTGTTGACCTTGGAGTAGTAAACGCGATGACGGCGAATAGACGACTGCCCAAGCTGATAACGCGCTGATTGAGCCGCAGGATCATGATGTGACAGGATATATCATAGACCGCTTTCGCGGACGATGATCAAAATGCAGGGTTGAACTTCGAATGAACCTGGGGCCATTCACTCGGCGACTCCCGAACAATTGAACGTTAACATTCGTCGTTGTTTAAACGTTTATGCCCCACCGATAGAGCGTATCCCCACTTAGTACTCTACCTTTATTGAAACGGTACAGGATGCATGCCATCTTACTGCGCATTTTTCGGGACACATAATCTATATGTATTGAACGCAAAAACGATAAAATCGACTTCAAGCCTAACTAACTTCTTGTGGTGTACATACGATCTACTGTGAACATACTAATCCGTGGGGGTTAGCCCAATTCGGCTGATGTCCTGATTAGTGCGAGAGAGTTGCCAGCAGATCCTGGTTCCTCGGCATGAACCTGCACTTGAATGGTTTAGGGTGCCTTTGTGTGCGTCAGAATAGATTGTGGGCTCAAAGAGAGACGACTTACCAGAGCACACCAACATTGTGGTATTCTGGAGGAGGTGTGAACTCTTTCCCTCTCTCATCAAGCGGTTTGGCGATTGTGAACGCAGCCAGGATGCAAGAAATATTGAGGAACAACGTAGCTTCCGCAAGATGCGACCCTGAAACAGGATGCCACCGTTCAGTGGCAGCTTGGATAGTATCATGTAAAGGACACGCACCGGGGCATCTACGACGCCCGAAACCAAAGAACCACTTGCGAGGGTCTGACTGGGGCGAGGGACCGAGGAAGCGCTCAGGCTTGAACACCGTTGGGTCGGGGTACATTTCTTTATCCCGTGACATGGAAACAAGGTTCGCGATGACGGCTGCACCCTTGGGGATGCGGTACCCTTCGTAGACGTCGTCCCTCATTGCGTGGTGCGGGAGCCCTGCGTCGCTGAGAGTGAGCGGGAAGTAAAACAAAAAAGTCATGTGGCTGACCTTGCGGAGATACAGGTGCCCAGCGGAGGAGCTCCAGGGCGAGCGCTTGGACGTACGGAAGCTTGTCTCTGTCCTCGAACGTGGGAAATCGGTCCTGACCCACGACGGCATCGATCTCTGCCTGCGCAAGCTTCTGCACCTCGGGATAAATCACCATCGCCAGAATAAAAGACTTCATGGATGATGCCGTCTGTTCACGCCAATGATTGTTTCAAAAGTCACATGAGTAAGGATGCCAAAGATATCTTACGGTGTCAGATCCCCCTCCATAGATCACCTGACCGCACCTCATGGTGATATCTTCAATTCGGGGGCTGACCGTGGACCCATCCTCTGGAAGGAGCTGATCTGAAACGAAGGAACGCGTATAACTGCCGCCTTGCTGATCGGCGACAACAATTGATTAGGACTCCGGATAACACGAACTCGCGAAATTGCTGAGCAAAGCTTACTATTTGCTGTTTGGTCCAGTTAAATGGTATTGTGTCAAGGCTACCCAACTTTTTCCCGTAGTCAATAGCCGCGCGCTTGAAACCTGCCCCTGGGAACCATGAAGGTAGGAAACGCACTTATGGAAGGTTAACTAGCTTAGTTTTATAATAACTCGGAAAATGAAAGGGGGACATACAAAATGGCATCCCTTCGACCCACCAACGTCCAGGCAGGGATAGTATGGCATTAGATTCAAAGGCTACGCTCAACATCTTAACGAAATGATCGTTATCGTCGGCGACCTTCCAGCCGTATGCGAGATTAAGGACAATGGCCGCTGTGTTCCTGCACCCTCGATGAGAAACGAGTAAAATAAGCAATCGCAAGAATGTTTACCTTCTGATGTGATCGGCGAAATCGTCAGGGTTCTTGTGCAGACCGTTGAGCAGCACACGACATTCGTCAGCTTGCACCGACTGGTAGTTTAGTATAGTGCGGGTACTCAGTCCGTTCTTGAGGGCCGTGCGATACTCCTTGAAATACGGGTGTTTGAAAGATACATTGAACGGGTTCAAATTGCGCTTCGCAAGTTCTATCATCCATATTTTTGGACGATCAGAATACGTAGTGGCGCGCACATCGAGCAGTTCAGTAGCCACCTTCAGGGAGCTGAGAACTATGAACTGCCGGTTGGGCACGCGGAAGGATAATATGGGCCCTGTTAGACATAGGTCAGCAAGTCTTGCAGCAAGAGGAAAATCGGACAATGTGCACCATAGATTTCAGCCCACTTGACATACGTCCGCCAAGGCTCGTTCTTTGGCAGAAGTTCATGGGCATTTCCGATAAAGAGCTTCGGAGGTGGCCCAGGGGGTAGTGGTAATCTACCGCGTCGACGGCTGTAGACGAAAACTGCGGCTGCAGCCACAAAGAGGATGATCACGCCAGAAGACATGTCACAGACACCTAGACTAGCGACAGATGGGTCATCTGCGGTTCGCTCTTCGAGTTTTTATATCATTGTCCTGAACATACTATGATATAAGCGATGTGCTGTCACCAGTCAGTTTCTGCGACCTGCTACCTCTCGCAATATCGCATTATGAACGCAACACATCACCGGCTTGGGCAAGATGCGCCGACGGTTGGGTGGGAGTCCAACTACCAATGTGGTGGGTTTTGCATCCTTGTCAAATGGGTTTATTGATATGCTCCGAGTCGGATTGTCAAGGCAGGCGTCTTTAGTCAGCGGATACACCACACCCAATTCAAATTAAGCTGCAACCTGCAGGTATAAATTTTACAAATGAATAAAACGTTGTCAGTCTGTTTGAGCACTGGCGCGGGTCAGCTAGCTATTGGCAGAACGTGAGCCCGACTCGGAGTGAGCTACAACGAATAAGTACTGTAGTATTTCGTTCAATTCGACACACCCTTCTGGTGCTTTCGACATTTCGACAGATCCATCCTGTGACCTGTGACATATCCTAAATTTTCGTCAGTCTTGATATCATTGGCCAGAACCATGCAGCCGGAGGTCCATCATGCTTATGAAATTTGTTAAGCCTAACTGCAATCTATTGTGAGGTGAAGGAATTGAGAATTCGCAGCCTTTGCACGAATAGTGTACCTAGCGTGCGAAAATTGCTTCCGCTGTCACTCTCTGGATGGATTCGACAAATGCGCTTGTGACCTGTGACAGGTGCCAAATTTCGTTTTCGACAAGGGGGTATGTGACACGTGACTGTCGAATTGAACGAAATACTACAGTACAAATATAAATGAGAAGCACTATTGCATTTGCAGAGTTCAATCATGCGACCTCCTCCGCTTCCCGAATCACATTTCAAACCAACAATAGTGAGATACAACGAAATACAAATCTGACAAATCTGAACTGTTTAACGCTTAACAGATATGTTCAAACATACACAATGATAATAAATTATTCACAAACGCAGACCGCCCCCAGTTCCTTGGACTTGGATCACTTCAAGGTACAAGCGATATCGGTCACTAGTCGCATCCTCTCGTACGATTTGGACAAAAGAAATGCACTTGGTACGTGGCGTAACGTGTGCGTGAGACTAGGTTACTTGTGAGTCACTGCTTATCTTTTTCATTGGATCATTCATTTTTACGCTGATTCTTTCATCAGGCAATGCGTTGCAAGAGAAATGTCTTCAAACTGGCAGGATACTTCTCCGATGCTCGTATCTGTACACCGCCCACTCCAAGATAGCAATTTTGGCATGATATTTAGGGAGCAAGGTGGACGGTAACTGTGCCATGTGGGTAAGCTTTCAAGTTGGCGCTTCGTAAACCTGCAGCTCGAATGAATGTTGTCGCACTATACTGGAAAGGTGGTGGGCAGAATGACAAGTACTATGTGGATGTGGATGCGATTGCTGCCGCATCTCGTAACTTGGGATTCAGGTCTACCAACATTTCCTCCAGCATTTCCGCTCTCTGCCTGATGCAACTAGCATCTTTTAGTGCCATCAATTTGCTTTCCTTCCCTCTACCGCCTTCCTTTGCCTTTTCACTTCTACACCTAAAGTGACACCTCCAGGGCCTGAACTTGCGCCAGCTGACGTCCCCGCGTTCAAAATGCTATATTATGCTTCGCCTCGACTTACCGAAGCAGTAAAACTTTTTCGCAAAAGGGTAAACCGGACCGGAGTCTTATGAGGGGATGAGGAGGCTGAATAGTGATATTTCTATGCTTCTTGAGCTGCGCTATATGACCCCTCTAACATGCCAAAGAATCGCATTTTTGAAATTTATCATAACACCCAGACAAATTTATATACTCGTGGACGAACCCAGGACGCACAAATTTCCCGGAATCCATACGGGGCTAGATCTGCTTACCTGGCTTCTAAAAACGTTAACACGTACGTGCACGGAGTCCTGGAAAACGTAGGTTTGAACTTTGGATGAGATGTAATTTAACTTGCGTGAATCCACGATGTGAATTTGATTTGATAGGCAAATCAGATTGGTTGCGATCAGTAGCGTCATGGCCGATACCGGGGTCGAGATGTCTGCGTCCCGTCAGTCATACACTGAAGCTAGGTTCATAACTGTACAGTACAATAGCTTTTAAACAATCGAGGTGAAATTCAAACCGACACTGCCAGCTATTATCGGAGAAACACCACCTTCTCCTCCGGTGTGGAAGCAACCCAGGCAACGATATGAATGACGCCCAACCCAACACGTTCCATCAAGCCCTCATTCTCACAAACCGCCATCACATGCAGCAAGCACCCACGGTAACGCTCAAGATCGCACACTCCGTCCACACCATCACAACGGGAAAGCACGATGAACTCGATAGAAGTTGGCGGGGCAGGGATCAATGGCAGGATGACAGTGCCAACCCACGTGGGAGGGGAAGACGTGGTGGAGATGATATTAAAGAGACCATAGTGGTCGGCGGGACTTGATTCTCCGTCTGATTCACCACCTCGCCTTGTAATGTCAAAGTGGCTAGAAGTCGTGCGGAAAATGAGGGTGCCTGGTTTTAGCGGTCGATGAATGTCCAGTGGTATCTCTGCTGGATCTAAGATCCCTCCTGGAGGGGAATACGGGGGCTGCTCTTCTTCTATCCAATAAACACGTGAAACCCTCCGAACATCGAGCGGCACTATATCGCCACTGTGGTCCACGATGTACCAAGCATCAATAAGCGTCTCATCGACCGACGCCTCGCTGCTATAACTGGCAACCCGAGTCTGCCTATACACTCCCCACGACATGTAGATAACGGCACCACGCCACGTTGCCCATGCCCAAGAAGGCCAAGAAGAGTCGCCTCCTTCAGCAAGCGAACGACGAACACGAGGCGTATGTGGATCGTGTTGCCAGAGAAGCGCGTGATGTAGTTCCGTCAACATCATTCCATATTGGAAAGCTCTGGCGGGGTCGCCGAGTCCAAATGCTACCACCAAAGCATTTGTCACTCCAGTGGGAGCATCGACAATGTCTGATTCGACGGTGAGATTGCGTCGTGTACACCTCTCAACGGCAAACATGTAACTCTTGAAGGAGTCAGTCGAGGCTGGGAAATATTCTCCCCGTGGATACCTTACAAAACTGGTGGAGAAGTCGGCCTCACTTTCCGCGACGATGTCTTCGCGGAAAACCTGACATCGGCAGTCGAAGTAGACCTGCTTCTCAGTGAAGTATATCCTTCGGCAAGACAGCGCGCACTCTTGATAGGTCCAACAACGCGTAATCCAAACGGACAGTGCCAGAGCAACCTCATGTGTTGGAGGAGTCACAAAGAGATGAAGTCCTTGAATGACTTCGATATGTATTTGTGGCGTTCTAGTTCGTGGACGGTATCCTGGGAGAGGGTCTCGAGCCGTCTTGCCGCCAGCAGCAATTAACGTGAAATAAGACAGGCCATATACCAAATCCATAGCATGCAGCTGAATGACCTTGTCCTGCGAATCATCTTGAATGATGCATAGAGCGTCGATCCATATATAACGTTCACCAAGCTGTCGAACGAATGAAATCGAGTCTGTGATGGTGTCAGGGAGGTTTGCCGCGTTCAATCCGCCAGGCATGGAGCGCTTTGCTATATCATCCTTCGTCGTCCAATACTCTGCGCCGTTGACTCCCCATACATAACTGAGGGCAACATAACGACAGCCAGAAGGTGCAGGGACCACGGCCATCGATACTACGTCCACCACTCTCACGGACCCCGGCAGGTTCCTGTCCGTTCCCCAAACATTCTGACATTTATCTCCATGGTTCTCCTGGCACAACTTAACCCACTTCTTCACCAGACCGATATCCACCGTGTTCTTCACCCTACGACCATGAAGATCGACCGGCCTCCCAAACTTGAAAGCATCTTCTTGCATGAGGTGAATTATCAGCAAACCCGCTGCTTTGAAAGCGGGATGTGTCTGCCAAAGGTCGTTCCCAGTGATGTGAAGGCGACGGCCATAACGGAGTGGGGGATAAGGTCCCCTTCGAAGAGCACCACAAACTATCGTGCACAGCCTACATTCAATCTCTGAGAGATCGGTGTGAGGAAAGTTCTCCATAATCCGTGATCGACGGACATACAATGATATGAGGCGGCAGAAACTGCATTGATAAGATTTTTCCAAGATAGATGAGAGTGAACCGAGTGGAATCGCCTCCAGCTCATGGATGCCATAAAGGAAGATCCTGTAAAAATCCAGCTTTGCACAGATGGAACAAAGTAGTATGTCGTTTTCTAACGTTGCAGTAGAAGTCTATTCACCCTCTTCAATCAGTCTACTGCGCTGGTTACGCGGAAATGTCATCGAGCTCCTCACCTGAAGATCAATTGGTGCTTGATATCGAACTAGAAGAGGTGAGGATTCAGAGGTCCCAGCGGATGCAACGATCGCTTTGAGTTTGAGTTTGCGTATGCGGACGACCAACAGCCAGACGGCCCCAATTCCAAGAGCGATCCCTCCAATAATTCCAGCAAGGGCCAAGCTATGTGTGGAGACTAGACGGTGAGTCGCAATAGTACCAGCAGTTGGGGCACTACTAGGTAGTATTAATGTAAACGCTTCAGGATTACCCGAGAATCACTTGAATACGTGAGGAATAAACCAACATTAAGGCGATACCTACCTGAGTGAGTTGCGCTACTGAAGGGAGGAATCATAAGTACGGGCTTGCACGGTTCAGACGCACGACAGCAGTACCACGAGTCGAGGGCAGTTCAGTCAGACAGGCTGTGTCATTGGCAGTCTTCTTATGTAAATGTTACAACAGCGACCTGAAGGCTAAGAAGCGATAGGCTTGACACGCGTCTAAAAGCCATCCAGCAGCTTCAAACGTTAAGGGGATGAAATCAATGAAAGGACCACTTAACTGGAAGCCGCTGCAAGCCTAGAACTTCAAAACCAATTCAAATTTCAAAACACTCAATTAGCTTTTCCCACCAATTATGGAAGAGAAGAACTGATACCGTCACCAAACCAACTTGAAGTACATTCACATTACTTATTTCATGATGGCTGCTGGCAGTGCACGCTGGCATAATGCTCTCCAGCTCGCTCTGCAGAAGGAAGAAGGAAAGAAAAATGGTGAGCATCTAACTACGCTTCATGAGGCGCTCGATATTAGTGTTCGAACCAGTCTTTCAGCTCGCAACTACTGACGTCAATAGCGCTACTCCATACGTTCGTAGCCATATCCTCAGGGACCACATCATCCATCCATCCCTGCCTTCTCTGCCTTGCTCCTCACAAGCACAGACATCCGTACTCCGAAGGTCACTCAGATCAAATCCAACCCTAACCATCGCGTTGAAGCGCACTTCTGGATCGAAGCCACAAACGAGGAATTCCGTGTCTCTGGGCGTGCAGGCTATCTACCCCTCACCTGACCTTAAGGAGACAAAAGGAATCGAGGGCGTGGGGGAGGTGTATGATGCATTCCGGAGTCAGGGGTGGGACTGGGAGGACGAGCGACGGAAGCAATTCGATAGTGTCGGTGCGCACATGCGCGCATCCTGGTGCCGGCCTGTTCCTGGTTCCCTCATGGACTCTTACAGCGATGCAGAGAAGTGGCCTGTCAAGGTCGCGAAACCCGGAGAGGAAGGGTATGACGCTAAGAATTACGAGGAGGCCCGAGGAAATTTTTCTTTAGTTCTAATTGACCCTGTTGAAGTTGACTATGTCGAACTGGGGGTTATGCCTAACCGGAGGACAAAGTTCATTAAACAGGAAACGGAGAACGAAAGATGGAAGGAGGTGATAGTGGTCCCATAATCTCCACCTATACCTTTCAGGATGTCAACCTACTAGACTCGGAAAGCGGCAGAAAGCACTGTTACGAGGGAAATTCCAGATGTACGATACCATTAGAAGCACGTCATGCGCCTGTGAATTCAACAGAAGTCGAGCACCTGCTATAGCTCAACGCCTTTAATGGTTTCGTTCTACAGGATATGTAATCTACCCAGCCAGTCTTCCCACAATTCGTGATTATTGATAGGTGATCAGAAGGTACACCAAGACGCTACAGCATTCATACCAGTGCAGTAGATCTCCCTTATCGTCCAATGAGCTTAATCTCAAGCGCACGTAGCGGAGGGTAAGTAACAGCCGAGAAAGCGGCCGCGAGCTATATGCAAATATTATGAGCGCGTGTTTAATCAGCCAAAACAATTGTACCTCGAACCCAAGATCAGCGCCGTACGCCGCTCCTGCCATCTTCCCAAGCGGTCCTGTATACCATACCTACGGACGAATTCAGTGTACGAGGCTAGGATAAGGAAACGACATACCTCTGACATCCCAACCACAGCACCTGCAATTCCAAAGCACATTGCGAGTATACCTGCTATGCCTAGTGGCAGCCTTGAAGACATGGCAGGGTCAACGGCATCTTCACCCAAAACCAGCAGACTCACTTTGACGGCGTATCGTAAGCATCCAAATTGTAACCCCCAAGCGGCCCGTTCTTCCGCCTGAAGATGAAATGTTCCTCGGCTACGATCACGATGAAGAAAGCCGTCCAGTAACTGAGAATACTGAGGAAATTGGAAAGGATGACGCTGAAGTGTTCGCGGCCTGCGACGCCTGCTACGGTATATACGACGAAAGCGATGAAAACCCAGAAGAAGCGCGGGATGATGGCGAATGGGCGTCCGAGGGCTTGTATCGACAGGCCGGTGGAATATGTATTTGGGATATTGTTGGCGCTATTCCTGGATTAGTACATACAAGAAGGTATTAATCCGATCTTACATGACGGAAAGTGCGAGAAGGACAAGGATGAATTGGCCAAAGTGACCCCAAGGAGAAAGAACTTGCGCGATTAGACCGCCTGTTGAGCCGTCTGCGAACGCGTTGATATATGCGGGATCTGTGATTGTCATAAGGGCTGCACCAAGGATCTCTACGAAGCAGATGGGGATAAACAGGCCAAAGAATGTAAGCAGGAATACGCGCATGGCTGGCGTATCAGCCGGTAGCCGGCAATTATAATCTGCGGCAACTGGAGCCCACTAGTGGATAAAGGTTCACATGTGATACAAGAGAGATAATGTTTGGACGCACCCCTGAAAATGAGCCGAATACGATTCCGCCAAAACTGAGAATATCTGCTGAAAGAGCACGCCCTGTGTCTTCGAAAGGTTTTTGCGCGTTTATGTCATATCCAGCTTTACCACCAAGACCCCAGAGGAAAAGCATTATGACACTGGTAACCATCCATGCATAGCGCTCGTAGACGTGTACCATGTTGTACCCGATAAAACACGGGATGAGGCAACACACGCCAATGATAACGATGCCAACGACGAGCGGAAGGGTGCCGGGATTGATATTGGCGAGCGTTTGACCTCCCAGAATGACTGCTGTTGTGGAAAAGCCGAGCCTAGGCATGATCAGTGAGATAATGTGCATATAAAGGAGAATCCTCGCACTGAGTAAGGATGTTGAGGACCGAGTAGATGGTGCCGCCGCAGTATCCTGAGCTGAAACGGGTGATAATCATGGTGCGGAGACCAGTTATGGGGCCGAGAGTAGCTATGAATGCTGTTGCAACGCCGCCAAGAGCGCCAAAGCAGAGAATAGTTGCTACAGCGTTA
The DNA here is from genome assembly GCF_016647625.1 of Suillus subalutaceus. Classification (NCBI taxonomy): domain Eukaryota; kingdom Fungi; phylum Basidiomycota; class Agaricomycetes; order Boletales; family Suillaceae; genus Suillus; species Suillus subalutaceus. The sequence continues at coordinate 34,080 of NW_024540385.1, read as the reverse complement.
CTTGAGAGAATAAGCGTGGTTTGTTATGGAGCGGCATATGCTGAGTAACATACCCAAAACTCAGAGTGTAAATGGACTGTGCGAGCACCCCGACAGGAATGGTAGTCAACACTGTGTTAACGGACCTACGCAAAGATCAAGGAAAGAGGATATGAAAAAAAAGCAAAGCGTTGCATCATGTCGGACTGACCACCACATGAGAAGACTACATTGGGTTCAGGACAGGCATATGAGCACAAGACAAGACACGCACTTGTTCCAAGCATTTTTCGACTCTCTCTGGTTTTCCGGTACACGCTCTACTCCACGAGCCTCGACACCGCTGGCAAAGAGTCTTGAAAGAAGTGGACCGAGTGTACCAAAACGGCTTGCGATCACGCGATCTGGCGCTACCTCGGCATACACAACTTCATCTTCAACCGAGCTAAGGGCTTTCTCCTTGTCTTCTGTGTAATAGTCTGGGGGAGCAGACATGGTGCTTGTTGGGCAGGGTGCGAAGGCTCAGCGCTCAGCGACGTCAACGGGCCGGTTGTTAAATGATTTCCACCGCGCATCACTTGATAGAACAGATCCATAAATACTAAACTGAGCCCGAATTCAGGGCGCCCCGATTCATAAGGCAGCGCTCAACTGGCACTACTAGTAGTAGTACTGCGTGCGTCTCGGGTTCCTCAGAAACCGATCTGACGCATCATTGGGTTTTCCAAGATGCCGAGTACAAGTACTAGTCTAAATGGGTCTATATCATGCGACAAAGAAATGAAATTAACGTGTCACGGACACTACAATTGAAGTTACTGAACTGCTGTCTATCAACGTTCAACATTCAATTGTGTTATACATCCACAACGTGGTGCGAAGGTATTTGGCCATTGGCCGGTACTCGAAGTGTGTGCAAAGGATCTACAAGGAAGTAACAAATGAGCTGTCAGCTCGTTGAAAAGGGTATAATTGACCGCACCTAATACCTTGTAGGTAGTCAAACTGCCTTCCAATGATGTGCCTCCTTTGCAATCTGAGCACCATATGGGTTTTTAGGATCCTTGGCATACTGTAAGTAGTCAAGACTGACATCCCTTAACCGTTACACCAAAAGGTAGTGACACTGAAAGCTTGTGCTTCAGTATCTCGGACAGGTATTTATGTAGATTATGGGAACTCTAGTAAGCCAGCGGGCTTACACGTACTTCTCCACTGTAGCATTCATTCATGAGAGGTCAAAGTAGAAAAAACATGTAACGTACGACGAACACCTATCTCCTGCATCATGAAGGCAAGGTAAAAGGTGACTATGCTTACTGCTAGGGCACCATTTGTAGCACGAGAAGTGGAACGTGCAGGAGTGGACCACTTGGGAAGACCAGGAAATGTCATAGGTTCTATGTGATAGTACAGGGTTATCTGAAGTAGAACACGAATTAGTTTGAAGTTTGAACAGACATTGTACGCGTATTCGGAAGGTGTTTCTCACGCCTTTATACAGCCATATTCAATCTTGCGTCGATACACTGACAAGTCACTCAGTCACCAGTGGTCCTGAACGTTTGAACGGTGGACACATCCAAAGTAACGCTCGGGTTCACCGTCAATCACGTCGTCTAGTGGCAGCAGACGCACCATGCTACACAGTCGTATTTAAAGATACCACAGAGAGCCCATCCACGCAGGAGTTTAGAATATCTCTAGAAAGGTATGTACTGATGAAGAGACGTTGAGCGTGATTATCGTGTCGATGATTAATGGAAACACTCAGGTATACTCCTTGATCTTTCCTGTAGACCTCATTATGACGATCATACAATATATTGAAACAAGCAGGAGTCTTACTTCTACTGGGAAGTGCGTCAAACGGTTTGATGAGAACAAGAAGCATATGTGATTCTCGTCGTGTACGTGTATCTTCTATTATCCTTCTACCGTACATATACTCACCTTCCCTAGCAATGCCGTCCGAAATGTGCACGTTGCCGTGGACTAAACTTGGGTAGGCCCGGGAGTACGGGCAACTTCTAATCCAATCGACCCGTGTTAACGGTCAAGTTTTCCGAGGTGGCTGCAAGTGCTTTACACGCACTCATTGAATTCGTTGGAGACTCGAATAACTCCTCTGTGCTGGACGTTGTGGCCTTGTTTCCCTTCCCAGTCCTCGCAGCTCTGGCAGTCCATATGCGAAAAGCTCACTCAAATTCTGACAGAGATCAAATCCGGCAAAGCCTTCCGCAGCGTCCTCTGGATTCTGGGCGAGTACGTCGAAGGCCTGTAGGCCACGTTCCGAGGACATCCACAAAGTGGTTGATGTACATAACTCAGGGGTATTTTTGACTCATGCCACCAATCATGACTAACGCGCACTAAGTCAGCGCTCCTCTCAAAATTAGGCAGAACTTCTGTGCCTGGCACATCAATGGAGCGGCCCGATTACCTCACACGTATAGTGCAGACCGTTCCTTTCTTTAATTCCCCATTTTCACAGGCCTTCCATCCCCTGAATAGTTTATCGCCTACGTGGGGTTTATATAAACTTTGGAACACATACAACTATTAATGCAATTGGTCGCCCAGGCGAATCCGATGTCTTGATTCCTGTCGGAAGAAGCAAGACTTCCAGCATGGACAACGTATCATTGCGATCCATATACCACATAGTATCGAGTGGTTTTTGGGAGAAAGTGCTGTGGGAGTGCATATAGGCCCGATGCGAGACATCATGTTGTGCGACTCTTCCGATTCCCGGTGAAGCAAATAAACAAGCGAAGGCACAGAATGAGGACGCAGGACTCGGAAGATTGAAACCGCGCAGAGTCTGTGGTTGCGCATAGATTGTACTGAAGTCGGAAAGCGACATCCAAATCGAACACAAGAGTCAGCGTCACCTGGTATGGCATTAGTAACTACTTTATTGAAGCTATCACGGATGCATGAGCGCTGAGCGCCACCATTCTACTATTGTAAAATGGGTTAGTGGTATAGTGGCAACAACCTTGACCTGGGAGGCTAGTGTCACTACGATTGTAACCACGCCCACGGCGTTTCGATACCTATGGTGCGTGTTACTTGGTCACCACTACCTTTTGACCCCTCCAGAATTTTCTGTCCCCCTGGTAGAAATTAAGAGGGACTCTTATTTGAATCAAAACTGAGCGAGATACAGGATATTTTGTACGTACCTTGGGTAGGACAGACAATTTGGCCTGCGGTAAATTTATGCTAAGACGACGTCTTTTCGAGTTCGGTATTAATTTGGGTGTTCATGCTAATTAGCTCTAAGATTCAGTCAACGCTAAGAATTCCTGTGCAATTGGCGGTCGGAAAACTTAAACCATCGATTTGTCCTCTGCGTGCAAGTAGCGGTCGGTAGCGCACTGTAGTATTTGTGGACCTACGCGCTTGACGGTGAAGACATGCACACAAATATTGATTCATTACATTGACGAGACACCGAACTAGGCGACGCGTACTGTGTCGTGATGCGGCCTCAGGCTGTCCTTCCATTTAAAAATTGGTACAATTCGACGCGATCTTTGGTGTTCCCGAGTCCAGTGCGGTCGGCACTCAGCGTCAACTTGAAAGGAAGGAATGTAGGTGTTCCTTCCTCAAAGTTTGAATACGAACGGGATGCCAAGCTGTGCAAAACTTGGAGTTGTTCTAATTTGAGTAAGCGGTCAAACTCCGACGGAAGGCAGAAAGGCGGTGTACTGTCCAAGTACTGTCATTGGTGGTTTTCTCCTGTCTTCTCATGTCTCCAGCTGCAGCTCCACTGGACCCGGATGGGTAACACAGCGAAGCTAAGAAAAACACAATAGGCTTCGCACGCCTCCACCAAGTACCCATGCAGCAAACGGTCTTGAATGAAATGCTAGTTGTACTAGTTCGAATTGCAAGTTACTTACCAGTACTTGACGGTAGAATGCTCGTACGCGTAGGGCTGTTCAGACGGTTGCCAAGCATCAAGAGACAAGAACTTGATCTGTTTAATCATGTCCGTAAATTCTATTTTCAATCGTAACATACCTATACTTAGGGGAAGCTTGTAAAACATTCTAACTCTAAATTCTCCCAATTTTCCGCGTCTCACGATATCGATGCGGCGGCATCTCCTGTGCGTTGTAATGGACAAATCCAGATCGATACACCGGCTGCTGCGTATTCCCTGAAACTGCGTCCTAGGGTATATAAGCTCCAGTCGAACCTTCGTCTCTCCTGGTACGGCCCATGGCATTCCGAGTCACGGGGAGTTTGTTCCTCCGGCAATTCATAATACTATGCTGGAAGAACTGGATCGTTCTCTCTAAACATTCGCTCGTGAGTAAAATGCCACATGTGGAGCGTTCACCACTCTGACCATGGCATAGTTGAACATCCTGCGCTGCTTGTTGTTGCCGATCGGATACGGAAGTACGTCCAGCTCCCTCTTAATTTCATGAATATAGTACATACTTACAACGGTTATTAAGTTTTCCTTGCTGCCGCACAGACATTCCTTGTAAAGCCAAATAATGTGAGGAATATTTTCAAATTATTCGACTCCACCGCCTCAAATCCTTGTCACTAGTATGGGTTTGGCTCTCCGATCTCGGTCTACAATCTCCAGAATGAGTTTGATGGCTCTCTAACCTTAGTCTGGGCTGATGGAACCAATGGCACTGGAACACCCTCTGCGGAACAAGTCATGGCGCGCATCACCAGTAACTTCACGTCAAATCAACTTCAAGCGGTCATGCAGGTTGCGACACCCGCAGACATACCAACTCAGTGTCCACAAAACTTTGACTTGACCTCTCAGTGCTTTGCTGGTATTGCGTTCAATTACCTTCCAATGAACGCCACAGATACGACACCAATTAACTACACCATAAGTGCCGACGCTGGACTTGTCTATGTCAACGTAATCAGCCATACTAGTGATTTCGAGACACGTATTCTGCCGTTGCAATGGGCATTAGACCAGGTATCGCATTCGCTTGCTCTCTTTTCCTTTCAACGTGTTAATCGTTCACCTCAGGCAATCATTGAGCTCAGATCTGGACAGGAGGTACTCACTCCTATGGAATGGCCATATAGTCAGGAAACCAATCAAGAACAGGCCACTGCTATGAGACTTAGTATGTCGTTTACATTCATGGTATGATCGCGTACTGACTTGTTACTGTCTCAGGTTTCATTAGAGGCATCCGGAATCTTCTTGTCATTGCACTGTGAGTCCAATACATCAACTGCCAATCCTACAACTCTAATTCGGGATCCAGCTTTATTTGTTATATCGGCATTGCGTATCATCTTCCAGGGGCATTCACCGGCGAGAGAGCCAATCTCCTGACCAGCCACATGAAGGCTATGGGTCTTCTGGATGCTGCCAGAATAGCGTATGTCTCCGCTCACAAGGACTCGTCAATCATCGCGCTTCACTGATTACTTGTGGCGTTCAGGTCATGGCATATTAGTATCTCTCTAGCATATCTTCCCGCATGGATTGTCGTTTCTATCATATGGCACTACCGAATTTTCAGCGCTACTAATATCGGCCTGGTGCTTATTGTGCACCTTCTATTTGGATTCTCGTTTGCCAGTTGGTCCTTCTTCGTCGCAGCTCCTTTTGGCAAGAGTCCTCAGCTTGCGGCTGTGGCAACTACATTCCTTGGTATCATATTTGCTATCGTCGCGCTAGTCTTTAGCAGCGCTAGCACGACTGCGGCGACTATTTTTACCCTAATATTCCCGCCTGGATACTATGTCTTCGCGATCCGTGCTATATGTGGCTGGGAAAACCACCAAATTCCAACCAATATCCTGAAGCCAGATCCGGATGACAATCTAATTTTGTTGCCCTTGATCATTGCTGCCATTGTACGTGGTGCATATTTATCGTGTACAATGTCTTAACCTATGCTTAGGTTGACGTGTTCCTATGGCCATACTTAGGTGTCCTGCTCGAGAGAAGGCTCTATGACGCCAGAAAGCCGTCCTCGGGCTTTTGGTCATGCTGCCGCAGGCAGAAAAAGTCTGACCTACCTCCGCACCCTGACGGAGTTGCAATTTCTGTCAGGAATTTGGGCAAGACGTTTTCCCCTTCCATGTTCCATCGTGAGAAGCGACGGGTCACTGCCATCGCAGATTTGTCTTTCGACGTTCCGAAGTCTGGTATCTTCGTTCTTTTAGGATCAAATGGGTGAGTTTAGCTTTACCTCCGGCAAATTGGAAAGTTTCCTAACAACCAGGGGGATGGTATAGCGCCGGTAAGTCAACAGCATTATCAATCATTGGAAATCTCCTCGGGCGCAGCACTGGAACTGTCACCTTTGAGGGTGGTGTCTCTCATCCCCCCCGCGGAACGCTTGGCATCGTGCCTCAGAAAAATGTGATATTCCCTGAACTTTCTTGCTACCAAACTCTCCGCGTATGGCGCGCAGTGAAGCATTCTGCTCAATCGATAGACGAAAACGAAGATTACGAGCAGCTATTACGTGACTGCGATCTCGGCAAAAAGATCCACGCCAATGCCAGTACTCTCTCTGGTGGTCAGAAGCGCAAGCTGCAGCTCGCTATTGGACTTGTCGGAGGCTCCAAGATTGTCCTTGTGGATGAGTGTACATCCGGTGTTGATCCGTTATCCCGCCGGGCGTTGTGGAGGACTTTGACGTCTGTTCGCCTCGACCGGACCATCGTGTTCACCACTCATTTCTTGGACGAAGCTGATCTGTTGGCCGATAACATAGCCATTTTGGCTGCGCCAGGCAAGTTGGTAGCTGAGGGCACTCCTGTTGCTCTCAAGTCAAACCTCGGGCAGGGATATAGCGTCCAAGTTATGTTCGACTCCCATGATTTGCCCGAGAAGGACCTTCCAACAGAAACTTTGGATTGTATTCGCCAAATTTGCACCCAGTGCTCCATGTCACTCTCCTCGCCGAGCCAGGCATCATACCACCTCAAGTCGAAGGATCCCGTGGTTGTGGAGAAGGTCCTCCAGCTGTTAGATAAGGAGCGCAGTGCTCTCACGTCGCATCCTGCGATGTGTTGGGGACGTCCATTGAAGATATCTTCCTGGATCTCATGGCCCGTCAAACTGGCAGTGTCTCCCTAGATAGCACCGAGAAGTCCATTGCAAGTTCAGGTGGCATTTCTGAGCCCATCCTGGCTAAGTTGACCGACGACCCATCTGCTCCACCTGGGGCCCTTCAGCTTACCGATGGGCGACCTCGTTCTCCTCTTAGCCAAGCTTTGACGATCTTCTACAAGCGTGCATTAATCGCTCGCAGAAGTTGGCTGACGCCCTTGTTGGTCGTGCTCATCGCGGTCTGCGGTTCATGCATCCCGCTAGTTTTCCTATCTGGCCAGGACACAACATGTACCACTCAGTTCAAGAACGAGTCCGTCATTTCGTTGTACTTTCCCGAATCGCCTGTCTACTATTCAGAAACCGGACCTGGTACCCAGATCTTGGAGTCACCCCCGGATATCATTGCGACTCTCGGACAAAGCGCCTTATTCCTGAAAACGGAAAACATCCTTAACAATGCTACATTCATCTCAACGATTGACCAGGACTACTCTAACTTGATTTTTGGTGGGATATCGATAGATATGCAGACGGGTGATTCGTTATTTGCATGGGATGCAACCCCGCCCGGTTTAACTGGTCCGACCATGATGAATCTGGTGACAAATATACTGTACAATCGGGCATTGAACGCGTCTGGGAACACTGCAAGCAAGCCGCACCTCATTTACGCGAGCTATGCTGCTTTCCCTCATCTTAATACAGGGACTCTGGTTGATCTCAAGTGGGTGGCGTTCTTCGGAGCTGCTATGGTACGCGAATTCCATACACATAGAGTCATGCGCTAATATCTTGCTTAGGCTGTCTTCCCTGCGTTTTTCTCCCTCTATGTCTCAAGAGAGCGGAGATCAGCCGTGCAAGCTATGCAACTATCGAACGGTCTTTCAGATCCCATTGGGCTTTGGATCGGCCATCTCCTGTGGGACTCGATATTTTCGGTGACACTGGCTACAATCATTATCATTATATTCGCTGTCACTACAAATCAGTTCAGCGGCCTTGGTTTCTTCGTATGTTTACCTTTATTTTTTTTGAGCATTATAATTCACTGATGCATTCTGGTAGTGGCTCGTCCTCGTTTTGTACGGCATCGTTGGCGCGTTGTTCGCGTACTGCGTATCGTTGTTCATGTCGTCACCACTGTCCTCTTTTGCAGCAGTGGCAGGATACCAAATCGTCATTTATATTGTGAGCTCTTGCAGTTTTTTGGGCACACCACCACTAACGCAGGACTAGATGTACTTGGGTGCATATCTCCTGACGCTGACTTATGCGTTACCGTCTCAATCCAGTGCCATTATCACGATCATCCGTAAGGCGTTGTTATATGTGCATCTGTGACCTGGCGTTTTAAATGATCTTTCTAGACTTCACGTTTTCGGTGTTATCACCGGTGGCTAGTGTCGTAAGTTGCATTATTTTCTTCGTGCAAACTAGCCTTCACCATGTAACAGATGCGTGCGGCCTTTGTATCAATAAATCTCTTCTCACTGCTCTGCGACGGCACGACTCCCGTGACAACGTCATCACTTGGTGACATCCTGCGATATGGAGGCCCCATCGTCTACCTCGTCGTTTATGGCTTTATCCTGTTCGGTATTCTCGTATGGGTCGATTCTGGGTCAATCATCCCTCGTCGATTCCTCAATACCAAGGGACGGAAAGGACGAATGGATGAGTTGCAGGCCAACTTTGAGGCCAACAGACAAGACGTTGCTGCTGAAGCGCGTGCGGTGGCACACTCCAGTGACGCGCTACGTCTGCTCCATCTTACAAAGACATTTAGCAGCAATAAAGTTGTCGATGACGTGTCTTATGGGGTGTCTCGGGATACTATTTTTGCCTATGCTTGGGCCTAACGGGGCTGGAAAAACTACAACGTTCAACATGATTCGTATGTATATCTGATATGACGATTACACTCTGAGACTCATTTCCGTCTAGGTGGCGATATCGTTCCGGACATGGGAGACGTATTGATCAAGGGGGTATCAGTATTAAACTCTCCAAGGACCGCACGTCTATCTTTGGGAGTCTGCCCACAGTTCACTGCAATTGACTCTCAGTTGACTGTTCGGGAACACCTCATGATCTATGGACGTCTCAAAGGCCTGAACAGGGGTCATGAACTAAAAACAAATGTCGAGGCACTCATGATTGCTACATCATTGCATATGTATGCTGACCGACTAGCGAGTCAACTGTCCGGCGGGAATCAACGCAAGCTCTCTCTTGCTATCGCCCTCATTGGTGAGCTCTTACACTTCTGGTGCATGTGATGGCTGACGTGGACACATGCAGGTAACCCTTCTGTTGTTCTCATTGATGAGTTCTCTACGGGAGTAGATGCGAAGATGAAGAGAGAGATGTGGGGCACTCTCCGAAACGTCGCTGTCGGAAAAGCAATTGTTATCACGACACGTACGTTTTCTTTGAGATCATCCTGACCTTGCCTCTAATTTCCGATGGCTATATAGATTCCATGGAAGAAGCTTCAGCTCTAGCAAATAAGTCGGCATCATATCTAAACAATTACTGGGTAAGCACATTGTTCGCTATGATGTTTGCAATATCTTATCGCCTTGCAGCTGTTGGTACGATCGAGGACCTGGTCTCGCGTTATGCCACGTACCAAGTGCATTTCTCTTGTCCGACACGAGAAGACACGTTCAAAGCTCAGGTCCTCATGAGTCGGATTCCAGGCTCCCGTCTAGCCGACGACGTTGCTACGCGTTTCGAAGTTCCTATACAAGACGGCACTGGCAGTGGGCTCACGCTTGCGCAATTGTTCCATATTCTCTCGTCCCAAGGCGATTTCCAGGAGTACAGCGTAGAAAAAGCAACACTAGAGAGCGTGTTCCTGAAGGTTATTAGAGGAAATAATGTTATCGAGGACGATTCCCCTAGAAGACGACGCAGGTTTCGACTGTGTTAGGGCCGTAAGTTGCCCAAGCATTTAATTAGACTGGACTGACTCGGACTTACACGTACTTGGACATGGACAATGCATGCATTTATTGATTAATAGTAGTGTATCCTTATGACGATTGATTGCAGTCGAGCAAGTACTTGGTAGCAATAGTATGCTTACCGTGTTGGTGTCATCTTAGGTTGCCGAGTGCAAAAACGGTACGAGTGAGTCAAAATTCCAGTGACGGAGAATCCCGGGCAGCAGGGACAGTCGGCGTCGCTGGGTAGAGCGGTTGATGATCTCGATGATCATTGAGCGCTGAGCTGCCGAAGCTATTCTTTGCCATGCGAGCGCCCTGCAGAGGCGGTCCAGGGCTCCAGGAGCTTGGAATAATCATGCAACATTTTTAGCCATGGTAACGCCGCTCACACAGCAAGTTCCTGACTCCGACTCGCTTGCACTTTTCTTTCTGCGGCAAGATTAGGTTCAGACTTGCTAGTCTGCTGTGTTACTTTATGCAACTGAGAATATTCTCGCAATGTAACGAACACTGAATTTCAACTCATCTTCCATCTCCAGAACCTAGACTGATACACTGATCTGCAATTCGCGAATAGATACATCATGACAGGCATCTTTGACTTACTACTGTTTGACGATCCCGTTGACCCACGATATGTCCACTTCTCCACGGTCCATAACCTCGCCGTGTTTTTCCCGCATACGTGTCCACGTTTCCAGCGACGTCGGCTGCGTTTAACGTGATTCCTATAATCTCGCGAATCAAAGCATTTGGTGGCGCGTGTACCATTGAATGGATATTCTCGAAAGAACGTGTACCTAAGTGCCGGGGCACCCACGGGCAATGCTGTCCGTAACGAGATCGTGTAGTTTACGAAACCGCCTTGTAGGTGAGACGAAGAAATCTAGTCCAAGCTAATTGACCCACTGGGTCACTCGGAGATGTCGGTCACTGTCTCCACGCCGTCCCGGAGTGGGATTGACATCAGTTGTCGCGCTACTGAGACGGTCATATTGCAGTGAGTGGCGACAAAGGTGGCAATGCGACGTAGACGCACGTCGCAGTCACAGAATCAGGGCAGACGTTATAGCCACATTAATAACAAGGTGCTGCCAGTGGGGACAGAAAATTATTCGATCGGAAGCATTACTGAGGCGACATTGACGAGGCAGGGGACTGGCAGGAAGTAAGGAAAGGCTGCCGAAGGGCGTAACTACTTTCATTGGCTGGCTAGCGGGTAAGAAGTGAGCCTGGGTTGAGACGAATGACGCGGACGTGAGACTGGCAAAGTCCCTCCACCATGGCATCCTGCAGGCCCAGGTCCATGGGAGTCGGGGATTCATTTCGATAGAAGGAACTAGCTCGTCGGAGTATCCCAGCAGCACACTTCGAGGTCTGTTCCTTTTTATGCGTTCTTCGTTCTTCGCGACGAGTTCGACATAGAGGCTCGCGTATCCTCACTCGATATTCCTCTCGTTCTTTACGCCCACCACCACCACATCATAATTTCTGTTGTTGCATTGTACCGTCGTTAGTGCAGTGTGAATAGAACATGTTAACAGTTATGGTCATTTACCTAATTAGCGTACCACACACTGAGAGTCCTGCAGTACTAATCAGTGCACACTGCACGATCGAACTCGTAAGCAGGTTCTCCGCCCTCCCAGCGGTTCCACTTGCTTGCGTCCACCCCAAGCTGACGCGACGCTCGGACCAGCCCAACATCATTAGATCTCGCATTGCCTCTTCGGGGGCTAAGTTGTACCCGCGCCCCCTTATTCCCATGGCTGCTGATAATCATGTTAGCGCTCGAGGTCTTCTCCCTTCTCCAATTTACTTCTTGCACCCCACTTTTCTCACATTGACCACTTGTACTGAGTGGAGACCATAAGCCAGATCCTCCTTCAGAAACCTGCGAAGCAACTGTTCGTGAAAGCTCGGTATGTGGTCTCATGGGTTCACCACTGTGGATGAGCGCGTATGAAATTCGTCGCTGCCTCTTACTCTTTCTTCGTCCAGAGCCATCGCAAGTTATGAGGAAATTTACGAAAGGCATCACCAAGAAACTTTCTGTAAGTAGACTGCTATTGTTCTGATAATGGATATGGTTGACTTTGTGCAGATTCCAGAAGTCCTTCAAGTTTTCCCGCAACCGCATTCCTGCAGTCCAGAACGTTGACCCTCAAGGTGCTGTATCGAGTCAGAAAGTCGAGGTAAGTGCTCGAAATCGTAATCCCAGTCCTTCATTTTTTACGAGGCCCCCAGGACACGTCACATCCGCATTCTTCCACCGACAAGCATCCCGCCTCTTCTGAAAATCCAAGGCTCATCCAGAGAACCTGCTTCGAAGGTACTTGCATCAAATTATCTGGTTTTCGTCTCTGAATTTTCTTGGTCACGCAGGTTCTCGACACCCCCTTTAGCGTGGAGGAAACCCCTGGTCCCCAATCGGTTGATGCTGAACTTCGGAATGCCCATGAGGATTTAGAACGCATAAAAACACTTGGGGGACCTGCGACTTCGATGGCATCCGCCATCGCCGATTCCCCAGCGGATCTCGCCGCCGCGGATGATTTCCAGACCACATACCTCCAACCCCTCAAAATTTTCAACACTGTCATCGAGAACATCGCAAATGTATGGGCTGCTCTCCTTGATTGATAACAAACTAATCAAGTTATAGGTACATCCATACGCGAAGATAGCGTTGGGTGTGCTGTCTGTTGCATCCAAAGTGCGTTCATGTTGCCCAGAGATCTGCCTCCCGCTCAGAGGTCACAATCCCTTGTAGATTATAATCACTCAAGCAGAGCGAGATAAATCGATCCACGGTCTTCTCAAGAAATTGGCTGAAGTTTACCGCTTCATGACTCAAGATGACAGCCTTGGCAAAATTGGATCGATGCGCGGTATTGTTGGAAAGATCGCTCAGCAGACTCTCGAGTGTGCCCGTTTCATCAGGGATTACTCGGAGACGAAGAGCTTCTGTGAGTCGTCCGGCTGTTGTATTATGCACATGAATCATATACTTACCATGATCATAGGGAAGAGAGCCGGTAAAAACATCGTCGCGGAAACGGATGATATGATCATACAGTATAACGACGCCTTGGATGGCCTTATGCAACAATTTCGGGATCAAGCTAGTCGGGATGTAGCTGTCTTTGTCCAGTTTGCGGGTAAGGATTTATACGTGCCTCTGATTTTATATGTACTCATACCCTTAAAGGTGAAACACTCGATCTCAGTGGCATAGTTTATGCAAGGGGCGCGGGAATACTTACTGAGAAGCAATGTCTGTCAGGCACTCGCACGGAAATTCTCTCCCAAATCACCAAGTGGATCAACAGCAGTGGAGATTCTGTTCCGCGTGTAATGTGGCTATCCGGCCCTGCAGGCAAGGGCAAATCGGCCATCGCCCACACGATTGCCAACTGGTTCAAAGAAGCGGGAGGCCTTGGTTCATGTTTTTGTTTCGATCGGCACAGAGAAGCAGACCTTCGCCATGAAAAGATTCTCTCCACCATCGCACTCGACCTTGCTGACCGTGATCCTGGGATGAAACGAGCGTTAGCGGATGCAGTCAAAGATGCGAACTCGCTCAAGAATACGACGGACATTATCCAGCAGTGGCGTGGGCTTCTCATGGAACCGCTAAAGAAGTTATCTGCGTCAAGTGTAGGGCCTGTCTTGATCGTGATTGAGGCACTAGATGAGAGTGGTGGACTGGAAACGCGGCGTAACCTCCTCCGCATACTTTCCGGTAAACTTCAGGACAAAGGACTTCCTCAAATAACGGAACTCCCTTCCAACTTTCGGATTCTCGTCACCTCTCGCCCACTTCATGATATCGAAAAGGAGTTTGAAGGTGTTGATCATATTCTACGGTTGTCCATGGACGATATTCCACCAGAAGTCGTGAAACGCGACATTCACGCCTTCGTATCTGAGGAGCTGAAAGAGCTATCAGAATTTCGGGACATACATCTTGCAGACCTGGCTACGAAATCCGACGGACTCTTCGAGTGGGTGCGTCTCGCGTGCGGATACATCAAAGAACCCTATTTCGGTTTATCCCCAATGGAGTGCTTCAATGCTGTCATGAACCGCGGTCCTGGGGAGCGGAAAAACTTGTTGTATGATATGTATCGGCTCATGTTAGAAGAAGTTGCGCCAAAGGATCAGTATACAAAAGCCCAGTACCAGCAAGTAATAGCGAGATTTCGTTCCGTGATGGGACAAATACTTGCCACAGCCGAACCGCTCCCTTTAGTTTCACTGCAAGTTATGCGACACTATTTCCCGGAGGACCACGACCATTACGAAGTAGATATAATGATAAAACACATGGGAGCCCTCCTTAGTGGCACTACCGATTCACATACCCCCATCCGACCCCTTCATGCGACCTTCCAAGAATTCCTGAGGGACGAATCATCCAGGGGAGACTTCTTCGTCGAGAGAACGAGGGAACAACAACGCGACCTTGCAATTGCGTCGCTACGAGTGATGGAACATGACCTTCGTTTCAATATCTGTGATTTAAAGTCGTCGTACCTCCCTAAGACACCGAGCTGCCTCAACGAGTCAAAACATCAATTCCTCCGCATCTGTCCTATTCCTGTCGATTTTGGGCTTCCCACGTATCAGCATCAAATTTCAACTCAGAGCTCGCCAACACAATAAAATCATTCTTCGACGATGAGCGACTACTCTTCTGGGTTGAAGCACTCGGCCTTCTCAACGGAACCAGGAGCGCAATAACAGTGCTTCCACTCGTTGCCAAGTGGTTGAAGGTGAGCACATGCCTACCAGGCAGTGTCGGATGAACAGCTGATAAATAAATACAGGGCCATTCTGGACACGATGATTTGCGGTCCACCACAATGGATGTGCAAAGGTTCATTCAGGTCTTTGGGAGCATGATTTTGCACAGCACGCCGCATCTGTATTTATCAGCGCTGCCATTCTCACCTGTCAAGTCCACCATGGCTACCAAATTTATGGCAAAGTTTCCGAACACCCTTCGTCTGGCATCCGGACGTCATTTGAACTGGACGGCAGCTCAGATCGTGATCAGCGGGCATACTGAGCAGGTCCTGTCAGTCGCGTTCTCACCAGATGGTACTCGCATCGCGTCTGGTTCTTTGGATAAGACTGTGCGGCTGTGGGATGCGGCAACGGGACAGCCATTGGGTGAGCCCTTGCAGGGGCACACTGAAGAGGTTTGCTCAGTCTCGTTCTCACCGGATGGTACTCGCATCGCGTCTGGTTCATCTGATAAGACCGTCCGCCTGTGGAGTGCAGCGACAGGACAGCCATTGGGTGAGCCCTTGCGGGGGCACACTGCAGATGTTTGGTCGATCTCGTTCTCACCGGATGGTACTCGCATCGCGTCTGGTTCAGGGGATAAGACTGTGCGGCTGTGGGATGCAGTGACGGGACAGCCATTGGGTGAGCCCTTGGAGGGGCACACTGAATTCGTTTGGTCAGTCTCGTTCTCACCGGATGGTACTCGCATCGCGTCTGGTTCATCTGATAAGACCGTCCAGTCTGTTGAGTGCAATGAAAGTGCAGCCATCCCCCGAGTCCAGAGAGCCATATTCCTCCGCATTTGCGCTGCATTGAGGCACCACACCTTCCACCCACGAAAGCTGTATCATGCCAACCAACACTTGTAACGATCACCTCATTTACTTCTCGTCCAGTCTGGAACACGCCCTGCCCAACCCCGTTGACTTACTCGAACCCACCTCTCATCATAATTCTAATTCAACTCCTTTCTTACTGCAGGCTGATGGGTGGATTATGGGACCCAATTATCAGCTCCTTTTCTGGGTACCTCCCGCTTCCCGACATGCATTTTATACTCCTTGGACTTCATTGGTGATACCCAGAGGATATCCTGAGCTTGATTTGAGACGCATGTCACATGGGACACACTGGTCGAGTTGCCGAGATGCGTGAGTTCTTAATCTTTACCATCCGTCTTCGCAGTTGCTAATATCAATCCTTCTAGCTCCCCGTAACGATGATTTTATTGCTGCAATATCGAGCGTACCGTTGGAGCAGGGCCATGCGTAGCTCCTGCCCTTGGGACCCCTGGTCCACCGTTTAATTCTTTGATTCCTTGCCAGTTTTATACCTAGCACCGAGCCTGTTGTCCGACTCAATGATATGCTGAAAAGCAGACTGGGTGAAATTTAAATGTCGCTACTAATTCGTGAGAGCACATGCTGAAAACTAATTTCATCAGAGACGTGGTTGCGCCCTTGAAAATTGATGCAGATGTCGACGTTCCGAAAGCACAGAACTGAAGGAGAATTCTTTATTTGAATGAGAACAGCTCTAGGAATCATTGGTTCAGAATGGTTGGTGGTCAGATGAAGCGCGCACAGGTGCCCATTACTCAATCCGACTCCTGCTGAACTCCTACTACTTAGCTTCTCGGTAACACCGAATCTCATATGAACTTCCAGAAATTTGGCTTCAGCAGGCAAAATGTCTTCAGTGAGAACTTCGGTTCAAAATGACTACCAACGTCGAGACTCGAGCCTACAGCACACGAGCACCTCCCGTGACCTCCGTTCCTTCAAATGTATCCTTTACTACTCCAACTTCAAGTTGCCTCCACTTGCAAAGGCACAGCCCCAGACGCTACCACCTCCACATCGATACAATCCCCCGCTCCAGCAACCAAGATGAATCCTGACGTCCTCCATAAACTTGGAGGGTCAGCAACGAATACAGGGAAGCATGACGATGCGCCTTGACGAAGATGATGGCCCTTTTACCATGGCTGCTTCTCCAGATGGCAAGCTTTGACGCTGGAAATTGACGGCAACATCGATCACCCCACACATTTCTATGATTTGAAGAGTCACGAATTCACTACCTCCAATGCCCATCCATTTGCACTTCACCAGATGGCAAGTTTTTTGCGGCCTCGAGCGTGTCCTCGGATTTGAAGGATGGCTCTTGTAGGCTGGTTATTCATTCAGTGGAAGAGAAACTTACACTACACGATCAATCCCGACTACTAGCGAAGCGAACTAGGTTCTTGGTTGCAGCCCCCTTGATGTGAGATCTAGGTTTGTGTTAGGATACTAAACTCATGGTATGCAACAATTGCTCCAAGAGCCAAAGGAAAACAACATTCGCTGGGACTCAACTCGGCGTTTTTCGATCAGCCACCACATCCCTCTGGCAATGCAAATGGTCGCCTTGTAAGACGTCCCAGATTCGAACTCAGGTATATGCTAAAATTGATTTGTTAGATACGATTTGGACCTGGACCCTCATCAGGCTCTGTTCACCAGTAGGCCTCCCCAAGGATCACCGGTCGGGAGCGCGACGTATCCTACCTCTTCCCAAAAATATGGAAACGGATTCGTCATCCTCGGTCTCCCAAGGCAAAGTCCACTGTAAGGGAAGCTCAGCAGACGTCCTCAAGAACTGCCAGTCTGGAACGGTGTATTCAATCTTGGTAACATTTGGACACGCATTCGTCACCCCCAAGGCCACAGAGCAGCGTTGACTCAACATGCACAAGCTAAAAGGGTACGTTCAGTCTCAATAACGTATCTCAGGAAGTTCCCGGAGGACTGTAGTTTCACGTACACGTCGGACAACGACGGCTCAGTCTTCTAGTGGTATCAGGGTACTTAAATCCCCATTCGCAGTCGGCATCGACTCAGGAAGGCTCGGCTCAGGCGTCTGTGACATTAGGCATAATTACCGAGGAGTGACTCCGCACAGCCCTCTGGGCAAGCCAGACGACCAGGACATGAACAAGGCCACATCGATAGAAAGGACTGGGAGAGCGTTGATTCAAGGATTGTCCATCCGGAACGGAATACCAAGAGCGTCAAAGCGCATGAATGCTGGAATTTTTTCTGGAATTGGTTGTGCTACAAAGGTGGGTTTCTTTACATCTGGAATGGACGTAGTCAATTCATGCATCGGCCATCAGCGTTCTGACATCGCCCGTTTCCTGATTTATGTATGGCATTGGAGTAGGGGACCCCGGGGGGTAGCAGCCGAGTAGCACCGTAGTTTAGCGAGCCGCTGGGCGTCCTTCGGGCTTTGTCGTAGCGTAGTGCTCTTCACCACTTCTTGCCTTGCTCGCGGCATGCAGGCACAGTCGCGGACACACCGCTCCAGCATGCTCTATGTAAATCCTGTTTTCCTGTGGCTCTTGCTATACCAATCGTGTCGATGCCACATATCTTGCATGGTTTGTAAGGAATTGATATGGTAATTGTTTTGACGAAGTTAGCTAATAGTCGTAGCGATTAACGAGCTACAATAGAAAGCCAGGAACAATCCCCAGTGACACTGACCCTAAAGGACAATAGATATGATCTTTTAACAAAAAAACGCGTGGTGCAAGGCGGTAGATGCTAATGTTGGCCTACCGCTTCTC
Source organism: Suillus subalutaceus (assembly GCF_016647625.1). Lineage (NCBI taxonomy): Eukaryota > Fungi > Basidiomycota > Agaricomycetes > Boletales > Suillaceae > Suillus > Suillus subalutaceus. The sequence goes on along the minus strand of NW_024540385.1, from coordinate 15,668 downwards.
GCATGTGTTACATCTCCTAAGGATTATAGCTAGTCTCCCTAGTCAGACGATTAGAAGAAAGACAGTCGGCCCTTCTGAATTTCCCTTTGCAATAGCCTGAGAGAAGACTTGCTGAGGCGACATTGACGAGGCGAGGGACCGGCAGGAAAGGTCGCCGAAGAGTGTAACGAGAGAAGGTAGGTGGAAGGGGTGGGAAGCTTTATGACGTAAGAGTAGGGCCCAGAGATAAAGTTAAGGTTGACATTAGTGATCCCCGTGGGAGGTGGAGATAGACGTGGCGGTATGACCAGGTCTCTCCTCCAAGTCGGGGACGTTGCAACAAAGTAACAACTTGTCAAGGAAATAAAAACTTTTTGACAGAGTCGGGGACCCTGAGTTTGATCCCACGCGTGCCGTCCCTACCTCTGCGACGGAACCGAAAGTTCTGTACTGCTCTGAGTCCTAACTTCTTCTCGGTGTAGATCCAGTGGTGTCGCTAGCACTGACTGCTTCAGCTGACTAAGCCGCCTGAAAGTTTGCCTCTATCTCAACGCCAGCAGCCAGACGTTTTAGGAACAGAAGTTTCTCCAATTCCCAAATTGCCTGGACTCGGAGGACTCCGGGTATACATCCATGGGGTTTCCCCGTAGCACCTACTCATAAGTAAAGGACACGTGAGTTTCAATTCAATTAAACGCGCCGTGACTTATCTCCGAGTCACGTCTTACCCAAGGGGGGCTTCCCGCGCCCATGACGCGGTGTTTCGAGAGCGTAAGTCGCACTGCGAAACTATCCGGTGACAGCTCCGAGTCATAACTTATATCATCTACTTAGGACAATGATGATATAAGAACTCATGATCAGAGCGCAACCCGTAAAAAAGCCGACCCACCTGTTCAATCTGTCACATGTCTTCTGATATACTCATCCTCTTCGTGGCTGCACTGGCCACAGTTTTCTTCTACAGTCGTCGACACAGTAGATTACCACTACCCCCCTGGGCCATCTCCAAAGTTCTTTACCGGAAATGCTCATCAACTGCCAAAGAAAGAGCCTTGGCTGATGTATGCCACGTGGGCTGAAAGCTATGGTGCACATTGTCCAATTTTTCGCTTGTTATGACATTCCTGACCAATGTCTCGTAGGCCCCATATTCTCCTTCCGCGTGCCTAACCGGCAGTTCATAGTCCTCAGCTCCCTACAATCGGCTACTGAATTGCTCGATTCACGCGCCACTACATATTCTGATCGTCCAAGAATATGGATGTACACAGAACTTGCGAAGCGCAACCTGACCCCGTTCCACATATCTTTCACTCACCCGTATTTCAAGACTTATCGCACGGCCCTCAAAGCCAGTCTGAGTCCCCGCACTATACAAAGCTACCAGTCGCTGCAAACCGAACAATCTCGTGTCCTGCTTGATGGTCTGCACAAGAGCCCTGAACATTTCGCCGATCAGATCAAAAGGTAAAATTCTTGCGATTGCTTGTTTTGCTCGTTTCTCATCCGAGGTGTAGGAATTCAGCGGCCGTTGTCCTTTATCTCGCATATGGTTGGAAGGTTACCGACAATGACGATTATTTCATCGGTATCCTGAAAGAAGGCACAGAAATCCCAGCCATACTATCCCAGCCTGGACGTTGGTTGGTCGAAGCGATACCATCATGTAGGCCCTCTTTCACTTTCCAGGTATCATAAAACTCAGCTAGTCGACCTTCCATGAGTGCGTTTCCTACCTTCATGGTTTCCAGGGGCGGGTTTCAAGCGTGTAGCATTTGACCTCGGGCACAAGTTAAGTAGGGTCGACACATTGCCATTCAAGTGGTCCAAACAGCAAATAGTAAGCCTTGCGAAGCAGTCTTGCGAGTTCCTATGATCCGGAATCCTAACCAATTTTCATCGCCGATTAGCACAGCGGCAGCTACACGCATTCCTTCGTTTCAGAACAGCTCCTTCCAGAGGATGGGTCCACGGTCAGCGCCCAACAAGAAGAGATCACCAAGTGGTGCAGTCAGGGGATCTATGCAGGGGGAGTAGACACCGTAAGATATCATTTGCACTTTCCCTTATGTGAATTTTGAAACAATCATTGGCATGAGTAGACATCATCATCCTTGACATCTTTTATCCTGGCGATGGTGCTTTATCCCGAGGTGCAGAAGCATGCTCAGGCAGAGATCGATGCCATCGTAGGTCAGGACCGATTTCCCACGTTCAAGGACAGAGACAAGCTTCCGTACATCGGAGCACTCATCCAAGAGCTCCTCCGCTGGGCACCCGTGGCTCCGCAAGGTCAGCCACATGGCTTTCTTGTCCTGGTTCCCGCTCACTCTCAGCGACGCAGGGCTCCCGCACCACGCCATGAGGGAAGACGTCTACAAAGGGTACCGCATCCCCAAGGGTGCAACCATCATCGCGAACATTCTTGCCATGTCACGTGATAAAGACATGTATCCCGACCCATTGGAGTTCAGGCCTGAGCGTTTCCTTGGTCCCTCGCCACAATTGGACCCACGCAAGTTCATCTTTGGGTTTGGGCGCCGTGCATGCCCTGGTGCCTATTATTTACATGACACTATCTCGGCCGAAACTAACGACCGCATCTTATTTCAGGGCTGTATTTTGCCCAAGCCTCCTTGTACCTCAATATCGCTTGCATCCTTGCTGTGTTCACGATCGACAAACCGCTCGATGAGAGAGGAGAGGAGATCACACCTCCTGCAGAGTTCGAGAATGCTGGTGTACTCTGGTAACTCGACCCTCTGAGCCTGAAACGCATTCTTACACACCCAAAGGAACCCTAAACCATTCAAGTGCAGGTTCATCCCAAGGAACAAGGATTTGATGACAACTCTCTCACAATGATAAGCACATCAGTCAACATCAGCCAAACTCCACGGATATGTAGATTATCATGATTGCTTCGTTCTGAGATATTTCTAACAACCATGTACTTTTATCTTGTCAGCAGTCATGAATCTCGTTGAGTACAGTCAGTATCGACTGGGACAATGCCTGTATGATCCATCTATGTCCTATGTCTGCTCCCGTTGTTGGCATTTCGCTATGTTTCCATTTCCTGTCACTGTCTCGTGATAACGTTACCATTTCTTATCGGTTCACAGTTGGGTCTTTCCCTCAGGCTTAGACTAGTACGCCTTCATCAACTTGCTTTCTCAACTCGTTGTCTGTCCGAGTCTGACGGAAGTTCTGACGACTAATGTGCAGTACTAGTGCGACTAGTAAGTCACTGCATGTTGAACGGGAGCTTTCACTCTTGTTCAATAGTCCTACCAGTGACAGGTAGCAGAACTTCCGCTCGAGCTCCGGTAATGTTTGATGGAGCTAAATGCACATTCAAGTGGATCTATATTTACTCCCGCAAGTCTTGGTCATAACGCGGAGATGGTTGCCAGCTTAAATACACACTAACTCTCACAAGTCTAGGTGTTTTTAATCTTTCCGTTTCTAAGGAGAAAGACAATGGACATATGCCACTTGGCTGAGTTCATTGATTCGATGATGACCAAGGTGGTGAGCTAAGCTGGCCAGTGAGGCACAAGGCAGGTGTAGGAATTAGTCTACCCACAAATAAGTGAGGTGGTGCAGCATCTCTTGCTTCTGCCCACCTCACAGCCTAGTCATTCCTAAGCTTCAGCTACTTTAGCTTAGTCTTTTTGCATCAGCTCTAGCCCCACCATGCACATGGGAGTAATGTATCAAGTACTTGTACCTGTAATAAAGGGTGATACACCAATCGCTCTGAGCTGTAGGACCGCTGATACATCAATGTACTGGGCTGTATAATCCCTTAATAGGCTGAGCATAGAACATGATCCAAGGCCATTCTCGGCATTCTCAATCCTACAGATCTCATATGTTGTTGGTACCTGACATTCTCAATCTTAGAGATCTCTATGTAGTCAGTACCTTGCGATCCAGATTAGTGTTTTAAAGTCCAGTTGCTGGACTGAAAAAAGACTGGCAACTGGACCAAAACTGGACTTTAAAAGACTGGACTTCAGTTGCGGTTGCCTGGTTTCAGAAAAGTCCAGTTGCAGGTTGCCTACCTTTATGAAAATTTGAAAACCGATAAAAACCGGTTGCAACCGGTATTAGGGTTAGGGTTAGGGTCATAGTACTCAATCAGGCGATTCCAACGGTGGTTTGGTCATGTCAAACGGTTAAGATCTGAAAAAGATATGAGTATTACAAGAAAGGCTCGCAAAATTGAAGGATGTTGGCATAAAAATTAAAGATTGGCTTATAACTTGCCCAAACCTTGAATGTTTGACAAGATAAGACTAGCAATAGAGTCATTTAGACTAGGACTACAATTAGTGTTGGGATACCTAAGCCTTATAATGACTTTCATATTTTTCATATTTGGAAGACAAGCCTGATAATGATTTTTGTTAAGCTTATACCTTGCTTATGTGTGAACCTATTGAAAAGATAAGACCAGTCCTAGACTTGTCTAGACTTCAAGCACAACTTTTGTTAAGCCACTTAAGCAATCACAACACATTTCATATTTGTCTTGTGCTCTAGGGTGGTGTATTTTTAAAATGCTCATATCTCTCTCAAATCTTAACCGTTTTACATGATCAGACCACTGTTGGAAAGGTCCTGAATGGTACTACACTATTATTGGACTTATTGAGGTTGCAACTGGTTCAAAACCGGTTGCAGGACCGAAAAAGACCAAAATATCGGTCTTTATCAGTCCTGGTCTGGTCTTTTTGATATCGTGGGAATCAGGCAACCGGTCCTGGTCCGGTTGCCTCCAAATAAGGCAAAAGACTGGACTTAACCGGACTTTTAAACTCTAATCCTGATCTTGTTCCTCGCGATCAAGCTATGTTTGGACGGTTGAGTGCAAGATATATATATTAATGTCTGTACATGGGTGATGTATCAACTGTGCAACTGAGGCCGTGTGTCGATGGTAGGTTCATCCTCACTGTTGCTGTCCAGTGGAATGTCCATGGCAGCACTTATGAACATCAGTACATCTTTCCATAGGTCCTGAAAGGAGGCCATGAGAGACAGATGCAGCGCAGCCTGTTGACATGCATACACAGCCAGTCCTTCCTGTTCTGCTGTCAACTCTGGGGCTTGAGAACTACGCCTTTCACTCCACCACTCCACCTGCCACCTCAAGAACACGATAACTCTTTGCATCTCCTCGAGGAGGAGTTCAACTTCCTCCAACCAGCGGTTTGTGTGTGTGTGTGCTTTGCACCACTCAACTCGAACAGCTATCAGATGTAGTCAGTATACCATATCAAACTAGAGCTAGCAGACTTACAATCCTGAACTCGCTCATTTTCTGAGCTGCTATTGTCCACATGTGAGTCCAGCCAGATCCAGGAAATAGTATCGGTGCCTTGTCTCTCCATATTGCCCACAGGCCTCACTTGTGAGTCCAGGAGTGGTGGAAGGGATGTGTCCCAGCCAGACCTATTGAGTCGGTGGCTGAGAGCTAACAGCACATTACGCGCTGTAGAGGCTTGTGCCCCTACAGGCGCATATCTAGCATTTTCCCTCTTCCACTATAGGCACCCTCTCATAGATAGAAGGCCCACGCCTTATAGGCGCACTGCACTACAAGTGCTTGTGGCCGCTCATGCTCGCGCACTGGATCCCATCGCCTGTCCTCCGCACATCCTATCCATGTCCTCCCCGGTCCATTGGTGCGTGTTTCCTTTGTTTGAGTCACGCTGACAATATCTCTGCATTGTACGACACTATTCACGTTATGGAGCCTTACTTACGTGCTGTTACATACCGTATGTACTCGCTTGCTCGGCTCCGTGCCATGGGAAAGCGCTTAGCAGTACTTACGTGTTAGAATTACTTTTTGATACTTACTTCCATTCCACGAGCATCGCAGTCCATAGCCCCAGTTATTATTTGAATCCACTCGAGTTTTCTTATCCGCACTTGAAATTATCAGCGCGCACCTTATATTTGTCGGCCACATCTTCAGTGCATTTGAAGCGCTTTGCGCAGTTTATACTCTTTTCAGTGCATTTAGGCTTTAGCGCTCTACTTAGGCTTTCTAGACTGAAGTTCTAGTCTTGGATCTCCCTCACTTATATTAGAGGAATCTATTCTCAGTAGCAATCCCCTTGGGATGACTGTTGCTCACTTCCAGAGGAGCACTTGAGAGCCTCACTACACACTACCCCCCCTAGTATCCATTTATCATTCCTCGCCCTCAGCGCACGTCAATACTTGTCAAAACTAGCACATTTACTCAGCTCCAAGCCTTTGATGAGGGCCTGTGCACGGGTAGAAGCGGCCTGTCCATGCACATTTCTATCTTTGTAGATATACATGTGAGACTGGAGGTGGAGATGTGAACAGATTTTGTTAAGGGCATCCAGTGCTTGTGCATGCTGTAGATCCCATTTGTGTGCAGCCAGCCTGTTGTCACATCCTGCTGTTGGTTGGAGTTCAGATGGGAGCCAAAGCTTGAATGCCTCAGGCTTTAGCTGTACCGTATTTGTCATGCCAGCTTCTGAAGATCGATGATGAAGCTGGGACACAATGGGCATATATAGTTCTTGGACACAAGCCCAGGCATCCAGTTGACGGTGAAGGGTGGTGACACAAGTCTGCATGGTAGTCTTCTGCTTGTCCATGGGGTGAAGAGATGCATTGGTGATATCCGTCTTCAGGTGCTGTCTTGTTGGGATCTTTTTATTGTGGCGAACTTGATTTTTTGAACAAAGAAACTCACTGTTGGTCTTGAAGATCGATGCCAGTGGTGATTAATCTTGCTTGGGGAAAGGCCAGTATGCAGGGAGACATTTATCCCTGCCTGAAGTTTATGGGCTTCAAGCTCAGCAAGCTGTAGATGAACTGCAGCTTGTGTAATGGCTGCCAGACATTAATTCGCTGAACTCTAAAAGATAGCATTAGTCACGAGCATAGTGGCTCTTGAACGGATTAGGTTGAGAGTTGTCTTCCTCCCAAGCTTCAACTTCTTTCCTCCACTGAAGGACGAACATTGGCTGAATGGTCCTCTCTAGCTCTGCTAGTCCTTCCTCATGCTCCTTCTTCCACTTAATGGTGTTGCAGATCTTGCACAAGAGTGTACGGCCTATTCTCAGATAAGCACAAGATATTCCACCAGAGAAAAAAAACAGACCCAGTGCCGTAACCTTCTTCCAGTTCCAATCCCTGAAATGATCATTGAGGGTATCTAAACATGATCCTGGACCCATCTCCTTTGTGCTTATCGCGACCTGGTTTATATTCGACCAACCACGCTCAGGAGCCTTGCCATCTGTTTGTCCCACATGTTTTGACCAATTGAATGAGAAGTTTCTCTGACATTCATCAATGTGCACCTTCAGATGAAACTTTGGCACAAAAAATTGGATGGTCATCGAGTCACGAGGGATGTGAAACCTTGATGGCATGCCTTCCATACATGCCCAGAGCTTCTTATGCCATTGACAGGCAATGTCATATGAGATGTTGACCATGGTGACTGTTGTGAAAAACACAACCTGACTAGGCACTTGTTAAGGTACTCAGCCAGTATATGTCTAATGCTCTGCCTATGCTGCTATACTTGCAAACAATAAAGCAAGAATGTTCGACCAGAGGGAAAAGCTACTAAGGACAACTCAAGATCGAAAGACCTGAAAGAGCGCTAAAGCGTGGGAATAGCGCGTCACAAGATAGAGTGCTAATGTGCGGGAAAGAGCGGAAGTCAAGAAAGTGGACTCTAAGTCAAAGGAGGGTAATGGATAGCGAGTGAGATCAAAGGTATTGATTGCAAGGGTAAGGAAAGTCAAATAGGGGCCATAGAGCGCAACTAAAGGGGTGACTACTTCTAAGTAAAACCTAAGGGAAAGGAAATACAGTTGAAGGGAAGTAATGTCAAAGTAATCACCATAGGCTTCTTATACTAGTAAACTATACCATCTTGGACTCGGAAGGGATAGGATATACATGTAATAAGACTGTAGCACTTGTTACAAACTCGAGGCAAGGCAAATTACATACCAATGAGGTAGGATGGACAATGGATAGATTCCGACATTTTGGGTGGATCCTAGAGCGCGAGAACAGCGCGCTGGACAAGCGCTAGGCGCAGGAACAAGCGCTAGATAGAGTGGACAAGCACTAGGTAGAGCGGACATGCACTAATGCTCCTATAGACACTTTGCTGGTAGTTCTGATAGTGCTATAAGTGCGGGAATAGCGTCGGATAAGTCGTGGGAGCATGAATAGCGCTGCAGGAATGTGCAGCGCATAGTGCGGGAAAGTGCAGAATAGCGTTGAACAAGGGTTATGGCTGAGACAAGTGAAGACTGCTGATAGGGGAGTAGTGAATAATATGAGGGTTAACTTTGGTCCACCTATTGAAGGCTTATGCAGGTATACATGCCTAGCACCAATATGATTGTCACACCGTGAAGGCCAACAGCGCTGAGAACACAAGGTAGTCCATGTTTATATATCTATATATGGCAAATCAATCAATTAGTATGTGCATGATATAAGATGAAAGTACAATGCACTTTTCACCCTTCTGTAAATCTCCTGACACCATTGGCGAGCTTCATGTCATGCCTGGCACAGTCTACTGTAACAAACACCTGTGGTGGCCAGACCATATGAGGACTTCGTATCTGTCAGATTGATGATATTGTGACTGACACATGTACTACACTGTATACTACTAGTCAGATGAGTCACATCACAAAATAGTATGGCCATGTACTTACATCTTGCTTGACGCCAGCTTGATGGGCCAGGTATGCATTGTAGGCAGCCTCCTCAAGGAAATATGCCCACCCAGAGTTGAGGCTAGGGTCTACATTGTCTGACGACACTGCCTTGCATTTCAATCTGAAGTTGGCATCAATCACAATAAACAGTGCATATTTCCACCTGGATAAAAAATAGGTCATCAGCCTGAAGACACTGCTGTAATCAGCAATTGAGACTGACCTAACCCATGGTGGCTCATCCTCCCAGCCTTGTGGTATATTTTTGCCAGGGTGGGGACATGCTGGGCACTGCACAGCCAATTCACCCGCGGTGATGGCATGAATGCCATTAGGATCATTTCCTCTCCCTGCACACCGAAGTTGCCTGAGATGGCGCCACTCACGGACCATGTGCATGAATGCAGAGTAGTGATCCTAATGTCTCATGTCAGTATCCTGTAGTCATCATATCTTCTGGATACATACCTTTATATCCAACAGGCCAGCATTATTGTTCCATCTTGCCAGTGAGTGGTAAAATTTGTAGGCAGACACTTTGCTCTTGAATGACAGAAGGTGGAAAGTGTTCCATTAGAGCGAATGTCGCAGCAGTGCAAGGGTCTGATGTGGTTGCTGGATACCAGCATGTGTGGAGTAGCTGTTTGTAGCAAATTTGAGCACTCACACACCCACAAAAATTGAGGGCAATCTCATGGATACTGTGGACATCAATGATAACAAAGTCATCACCGGAGGAGGGATGAGGATTATAACACCATGTCACCTGGGGCGTGACCTAGCTGTATGTGTAGGCCCAATTTTTTCAGAGTGGTAGGCTGGAAAAATGAGTCGTTCCACATCTTATAGGCTACTGTCAGTTTTTGATATAGCAATAAAAATATTTACATACATCAATCCTGTGCAAAGGATCCCTTGTGTGGCTGTCAAGGATGCACTTGTGGCAAAACATTTGTATGCCAAAGCAGTCACGACATCTGAAATGAGGAGCAGCAAGACCACAGCAACATAGAATTTCAGAAGTTCCGCGACCCTCTAAGCAAAAGCATTTTGTCCAGAAATGCTTGATGCTCATGGATCCACATTAACAGTGGTGTATCCTGAGGCATGATTGAGTAAAAATAACAAGCATAAGTGGCAGTACTCACTGCAGCAGTGCATTTGCATTTGTCAAATGATAGCTGGCAATCAATTTCTTGTGGTCCCTCTTGTTCCAGGGATAATTCATCCCAACCATCCCCAAAAAATGGGCCTGCATCAGAACCAGCATCCAGGAAGTCGAAAATGGAGAGAGAGGGAGCAGGAACATAGTGAGTGTATAGTTGGGTAGTGACCCTCAGTAGTGATTTCTCCTGTGTGAAACCTGCAACAGTGGAGTATTGGTGGTGGAGGGTATGAAATGAGTTTGATCAACCCGGGAACTCTTGGCTGAGCGTCCCCGTGACATTACACCTGTCCAACAGTCATCGACCAGCGCCAGTGTCTAAGTCTCCAAAGCCAAAAAGAAGCTTGGAGAATCATGATACTTCAAGCAGTAAGTAAATACTCCATGTAATGGCAAGGAGAATAAACACTCACTGGCCTCAGAATAGACATAGTTGTACATGTTATAGCTGCTTCGACTAAAGCTATGGGCATAATACCCTGGCACAAACTATGATACTTCGAGAGGTAAATGCTCCATGTAATGATAATGGGCACAAAACTCACTGTCCTTGGAGTAGAAACAAGCTGGTTACCTGTTGCAGCAGACACCATGTAAGCTGTGTCCAAAACAGAAATCAGAGCTTCAATCATGATCATGATGTTAATGACAGTGAATCATGGTTGATATGTATGAGCTTAGTCAGCCAATCTTTTCCTCACACTGCTTTGTCTGAGTCATCAAACTCCTCCTCTGATATCCATGAACTTAGTAGCTGCAATGTGTTCTTGAGGATCAAAAATTATGACAGCACTTGCTGTATAAATACCTGTCCTGGTGAGTAATGTATTATTCACTGTTCACATCCTCCTCTGCTCAATATACAGCCTTGTTAAGATGACTCAAAGCCCATCTCCCTCCAGTCAGATGGACACTATGGTGTCCATTTGGCTGGACGGCCTCATCAGCATGCTGCAGGGCCTTTGTCTTGACGACAGGACAGCAATATCAGTTGTGTTGCAGGCTGGCACTAGTCCAAATGTTGCCAAAGGTGGATCCACCTGTTTCTTTGATTCATCATTATTAATTTTGCTTTAACAATGCCACAGGGCCTGTTGCTAATCTTACAGGTCCATTGGCCCATAGTGATGATTCTATATCTGCTCCAGATGATTTTCCTGCTATCATTGCAGCTCATTCCCCAACTTCTACTACCGTGGCTCCTGCTCCTGCCCTTGGCCCAGCTGTAGGACATGTCTTGATGACAGGGAAGACTCATCTGATAATGAGGATATAGCTAATACAGCTATGTCTCTTGCTGATGACTCCACCCTTCAGTATTACAATGGCACGTACTTCAATGTGCCCATTGAAGTCAAGTCCCCACTGTACTACATAATGAGGGGTTGTTATATTGGGGTCTTCTCAGGATGGTAAGTCTAGATGTTCTCCGTTCATTTCATTCACTAATTCTTTTTGGACAGGGATGCTACTGGTCCCAAGGTGCTTGGTGTTTTACATGCCATATATCGCAAGGCAAATTCTCTTGAGCATGGTGTTTGGATTGTGAAGCACACCATAGAACATGGTGAGGTGGCACAGGTAGTCTAGTCTTAGTAGTCACACACTGTGCAATTGTCAAATACCAAGCTGTTATATTTGTTTGAGTGAGCAGAGGAGCACAGTGAAAATTTGAACAGAACACTTTGATTCTTCTTTGGAAGCACAGACCATTCGCTGATTGTGTGACCCACTCAAAAATAGCCCATGTGCCATAGGCTAGCTATTAATAACGCTTAATTCTATGTTTTGGTCCTACTGCATCCTACAACATACTGTTCTTGCCATTGCAAGCCTGTATCTTAGCTGAATTGATCTCAGTGAAGGACCAAAGGACCATAGTACTCTACAAGTCAGTGTGCTTAGCTATCTTGTTACAATATCTGCGCAATTAGTTGCTGTTGATCAATCATTGGTTCAACCTTTTTCAAGGATCTGGTTACTGACTTTACTAGAACTTAGGGGGATTTGGGCATTCGAACACTAGGTAAGTCCAGAATGATATTTCTCACGAGGCAGCACTACCGTAACACATATCACACTCACAGTTAATCTTTCTACTAACATTCTACCTAGCTAGCAGGTCTCTCTCAGTCACAATGTCTTAAGATTGTATTATGGTCTGACCATCCTCACACATCCTCACAGGTGCTTCATTCACCAATCAAAGAGTTTTGGTTCAAACAAATGTAAGTGCTCGCTGCAATACATATCATACTGATTCATACACATAGGTATCTTAATATTAACATTTCATTGAGGCAGCGGGTCTCTCTTGGACGCACCATGTGTTATGGTCCAACCATCCTCACGTATTGACAAATCAAAGACTTATTATTTTGGTCCAAACAAATGTGAGTGCTTCATATTAAATGCTGCATTCTTCCCTGACTTTCACTACTCGTCATTATGGTATGCTCAACTATTCATGAAACTCATCGAGATAGAGTACAAGCTGCAGAGACAAGCGTAGACGACACTATCTAAAGTAAGCAATACACCAACAGTGTCTTTGAGTCGACTTAATTGAAAAATTCCAGGTGTTGAGAGGCTATACTAGCAAAGCGGTGTCAGTTACGCAAAAAAAAAAACTTTGTCCAGTCAATGATCCTTTGGATGATGAAGATGAACCAATGTTGTGCGGCTTTGACTTACATGTCTCAATGTAACTGACATTAGCAACAGTGAAACTTTACAAGACTACATTGCCACAGTCAAGTATGCCAAGGACGACTTCATGGCGCATATCAAAGCTCCACAAAGATTCTTTGACCTTCTCATGGACAAGTACTCCAAGACTATGCCTGATCCCAACTTATATCCTACCAGGTGCAGAGGCAAATCTGTCTTTGAACACACTATTGAAAGTCTTGAAAACTTTATCGACAGAGCGAACAGCGGACTGGATGGTATTCTTAAGATGTGTGGTATTTGTGATGAGTGGCGTGCTGCAGATGCCATCTGCAAGTTCATGAGGGAAATGGTAGGGATGGTGGAAGACATCTTGTTGCATCTGGCAGAAGGCAGAGATAGTGAACTAGTGGTTGCCTTCATGGGGGGTGAATTGTGGTACCAGGAGTACAAGTTCCCCATCTAGTGTACCTAGCACCATGTACTTCTATCTATGTCTATGGGACTATTGATTGGTGACAACAAACAGTGTGAAACATGCCTATGCTCAAATCTTTCTGTGAAGATATCATGTATTGTCTCTATTGGTCTAGTTATGGTGCAATGGGACAACTATTTCTGGGAGTACTTGCCACATCTGTGGCTGAAGCAATTAGTGTGTGTCTGACTGATCCTTTTCATTTTGTGTCTGTCTTTTATCTAGGGCATCTCATATGACACGACAAACAGCAAAAGTATGTGTAGATTATCTTAATGTTAGTGCACTGACAAGTAGTCATTTAAGATGGCACCACATAGTTGGCTCTCGGAGGAGCAGCAGACCTTTGTGCTCACCTACCATGAGAGTTTTCTTGAGTGCAAAAAAAGGGAACTACAACAATTTCTGGCCCCCCTTTTTTGAGAGGTGGGAAGAAAATTTGCCAATCACTCTGGAAGACTCATCAGAGCCCCTAGATGAGAACATGAGACTTGAGCAGATAGCTAAGGCAAGGGATGCCCTTCAGACGGTAATATTTGTATCCTAATCAGTATTTGAATATTGGCTAACATCAGAAAACTACAATGGCCTTATACAGCTCCTACAGAGGGCTACAGCGCTATGGCTTGATCCCTTCTGTATAGTTTGCTGATGAATCAGGTATGAACCTAGCATTCGATGGTCAAACTACACAATGACTTTGGTAATTTGAAGATAGGCCACCAGGTAAACACCGCTGGGAATACCATCATCAGCAATCTGATTGGTGACATCACCATCAAGTCAGGTAAGAAGAAATTGCACCCCCTCAATGCAAATGAGGTTTACACCAAGAAATATGAACACATCGCATGTGCAGCCTGCAGTCAAGAAGGAACTCAATGCCATGAAGAATGCACTTGATGCACCTGAACCCAAAAGCAGGTGATTCGGGTTGTTCATAAACAACTAGCAACCTGCTGGGAGAATGAAAGTGTGGAGGTGAAGGAGGAAGTCACAAAATTGGCCCAAGAGATGAAGGAAAAGAGGGAGAAAGAGAAAGAAGTGATTCGTGACAAGAATGAGCTGCCAAAGGAGTTGTGAGTGACACTGACTATCTCACTTCATCATCACTGATGGCAGGCAGGGTTATATGCAGACTTACAGAAATCCTGTCGACATTTTTCACCGAGTTGTACGATTCGACAGGATGGATGTTCAGTGTCTTACTTGCTGGTCCTGACCCTATGAATGCTGGCAAGCTCAATGTCAATAGCCTGCATATTGGGACAACCATTGCTGGCAATCAGTTCAATCAAGCATATCCAACATTTGAGGAGAGTATCATGGTGCCTTACTTTGAGTTTGCATCTCGAGCATTTTGTGAGTCGTCTAATGGTTGGCGTCTCTGTTTGAAGCTGATCAAGATGTAGCCAATGCTGCAGTATTATTATCAAAGGGAACCACCATGCCTGATCAGAATGATACATCACTGCCAGACACACAGGTGCGGGTAACCCTGCCAGCCCATAACTCCCTCACACATTCTGCCATGGATATCACAACTGATACATCACTTGCTACTGTTTCTTCTGCATCCACTTCCACACCCAATATATTACTCATGCTGTCAGAACAATCCCCATTGCACTCAGAACTGTCAGGCACACTTTTGGGACAGTTTGCTTACAATTTCTTCCAATTTTCTCCCCCCTATCTTCAAGATGACGACATTGATCTAGACTTCAATAGTACACTCCTACCGATGCCACCCAACTACAAGCTGCCATCTCCATTACCTCCCTTTTCTCCACTACAGTCTTCACCCACTTCCTCTTGAATGGATTGGTTTCCTTCTTCAGGATTCTCTCCTCTAACTTCTACCTCAAGAACTACTCATGATATCTCATCCCGCAATGTGGCAGACTTTAGTTTCGCTGCTCCACACAACAATGCCTCTGCTCCCATGGCAACTCCTACTCCTGCACACACTCCAACTCCAGTAGAAATCCCTACTTCTGTGCAACCATCTACAGTTGTGCCTGAACCTCTCACCACAGAACCTATTATGGCCACTCCTTCTCCACCCGCCACAGTTGGTGAGGTGTTACCAGTAACAATGAAGGCTTCCAAACGCAAGTCCATGAAGAGCAACACACATCTCAAGACAGTCTCCACAAAGCATCAGAAGAGGGAGGGTGCAGTGGTCCTATCCACTGAGAGCTCACAGCCCATTGAGGGAGGCCGAGGTAAATGACAGCGCTGAGGGCGAGGAATGATAGCTGCATGCTAGGGGGAAGAGTGGGAAGTGGGCTTTCAAATGCTCTTCTGGATACGAGTGGAAAGTCATCCCAAGGGGATTGCTACTGAGAAAGATTCCTCTAGTGAAAGGTGAGGGAGATCTATAACCAGTGGTTCAGTCTCGAAGCCTGAATGGGACACTGAGGCAAGTAATGCACCCAAAAGTGAAGAGTGCTAGCTAAAGGCGCCTAAATGCGCTAATAAGGCAGAAAGTGCGGAAAAGCACGCTTCAATGTCAAAGCGCACTTCGTGCGATCACAACGGAGTGCTTCAAGTAGAGGTGGCAATCAAATGGGGGAATCAGGACTTTGATAGATGTGGAAGTAGACACTTAAAGGTG